>NW_018408507.1:475906-503132 GCF_002113885.1 Mizuhopecten yessoensis
CACCCCCCTCCCGCCTCTCTTTCTTACTTGAAAGAAACAATGTATTGACAAAAATATATGCCATTTTGCAATAATGTATTATATTATAATGTAGGGAAAGGGCTTAGTATAATTGTATAACTTGTGCCCAACTCCCATTTTACATAAATTACTATAAAATATGTTTAGAGAAACAAGAGGCCCATAGGGCCTGCATCGCTCACCTGGATATCTAAGCAATCATGGCAGAATATTCTCCAAATGAGATCCATGGGAATATGCCAGACCCCAAGGCCAATCCTTGTAGCATATATATCTGTATTCGATTTTTCACGCCCAGCAATTTTATTTATGGTTATGGGGTGGGGATCTCAACTGTTTCCAATCTGTGACTCAGAAACTAGGTCCCTATGGTTGTGGCCGGACCCCAGGATCAATTCTAATATCATGACTGCATTTGTCTCTTTTTGCCCAGCATTTGTATATATAGTTTTGGGGTGGGGATCTCAACCGTTTCAAAGTTATGACCCAGGGGTTAAGTCTCCAAGGGTGGGGCAGTCCCCAAGGCCATCCTGGAAGCATATTTGCATTTATCTTTTTATACTCAGCAATTGTATAGGTGGTTATATGGTGGGGATCTCAACCATTTCCAGGCAATACACTTTTTTTGGCCCCAGTTTTGGTTATAGGTCGGGGATCTCAACTGTTTCCAAGCTGTGACTAAGAAACTAGGTCCCTAGGGGTTCGGTCAGACCCCAGGGTCTATTCTAATATCATGACTGCATTCGTCTCTTTTTGCCCAGCATTTGTATATATAGTTTTGGGGTGGGGATCTCAATCGTTTTTAAGTTATGGCCCAAGGACTATGTTTCGAAGGGTGGGGCCAGACCCTAGGGCCTTCCCGGAAGCAAATGTGCATTCCTCTCTTTATACTCAGCAATTGTATATGTGGTTATATGGTGGGGATCTCAACCATTTCCAGGCAATACACATTTTTTGGCCCACCCCTTAGCCTGGGGGCTCAGCCCCACCATTTGTACAATTTTGAATCCCTGCCTCCTATGAATGCTTCCGACCAAATATGATCGATATCCAGTGGATAGTTCTACAGAAGAAATCGTTTGTAGAAATATAGCCAAATTGCCCACTTTTGGTCCCGCCCTCAGCCCTCTGGGGGTCAGCCCCACCATTTGTACAACTTTGAGTCCCCAACACCTAGGGATGCTCCCAGTCTAATATGGTTGATATCCATCACTTAGTTCCAGAGAAGAAGTCGCTTAAAGCAATATAGACAAAACAAAATTTTTGGCCCCACCCCTCCGCCCCCTGGGGGGTCAGCCCCACCATTTGTACAATTTTGAATCCCTGCATCCAATGAATGCTTTTGATTAAATATGATCGATATCCAGTGGATGGTTCTACAGAAGAAATCGTTTGTAGAAATATAGCCAAATTACCCCTTTTTGGCCCCGTCCCTGATTCCCCTGGGGGGTCAGCCCAACCATTTGTACAATTTTGAATCTCCACAACCTAGGTATGCTTCCAGTCTAATATGGTTGATATCCATCACTTAGTTCCAGAGAAGAAGTCGCTTAAAGCAGTTTAGCTAAATTGCCCCCTTTTTGCCCCGCCCCTCAGCCCCCTTGGGGGTCAGCCCCACCATTTGTACAATTTTGAATCCCCACCACCTAGGGATGCTTCCAGTCAAATTTAGTTAAATTCCAATCAGTGGTTAAGAAGAAGAAGTCGTTTAAAGAAATTGTTGACGGACGACGGACGACGGACGGACGGACGACGGACGCCACTCCTTCGTGTGATAGCCAATTGATCAGACGAGTAGAACGGGCTGTATCATAACAAATCGTGATCCTGCCCCTTTGTTATTGCTTTTGTTTAAATGTTTAGTTTTAAGTAAAGGCATATACTTGTCTATGTAGTAAGTAATATATACTCATAAAAAATCAATTACACTTATTATTATTCAGCAATTAGTTCAAATAGTGTATGTATCGTGTATGCTTGTTCAATGAATAGAACAGCCATCGGCCGGGAGGGTCAGTGGTATCCAACGTAATAATTATGACGTCGCAAAAATGACGACGTGAACAATCGGGACATGGTATTCATAGCATATAAGAATGCCAACTAGGGTTATAAAGTGACAATACCATACGATGCTAAATATACTGGTAAAACGATTACATGTATCACATGATGCCCGCTCTGGGAGGGGAGTAAGATTAGGGGTCTGCTCCTTGTTTTACACGGCGCCCTCACTGAGGGGATATAAGAGCCAGGGGTGTTGGGTGCATCTTGATGACTTGTCCGTCAGTAAGAACATAAAATACCATTTTATCTGTCCTACGATCTAGCCAGGCACCTGTTTTGAGATGTCTACGCTGTAAAATTTGAAGCTGAGTTAGAAATCTTCACGGACAGGTTGCATGCAACCAGCTACACTAAAACTCCAACAAGTTTTGTCATTAAAAATAAAATATTCCCGGAAACCGAAAAAAAAAGACCCCAATCATGAGAACTGAACCACCGGGAGGATTGTATATTGATTTGACAGGGAGTTGAGGATGCTTTACATGAGGTTTACAGTCGCAAAGTAGCGGAGTCTACTGATCAATATCGTCTTGCGTACACATGTACAACTCCTGAGAACCAATTCTGATATCAAGTGTGTGTTTCAGAGTACATGTATACATAAACGGAAGTCCTACCAGCACCCGTTCTATATACGTGTGTGTGATGTCAGTATGGACGTGGGTCACTATGTGGTCAGTGTGGATGGACGTGGGTCACCGTGTGGTCAGTACGGATATTGGTCAATTATCAATGTGTTGTCAGGAAAGGCAGTGAAAGGAGACATGTCGTCTGTTATCTAAGGATACGCCCTATTCTCCGCCAAACCACCTTAGAGGGAGGCCATCTGTCTTTTGTCACTTGTGTAGATAAAGTCGTTTCGATTTCATGAAATTGTCGAATTTGATCTGGAACTGGTAGAGAAAACAAATCCTTCTCTTGCCCCTTGAGTCCTTCCCTCCCATGTATTGAGTCATGTTACCAAATGTATCACAGATAACGAGTTACACTTTAAATGTGGAAGCAGCAACTGAACCGGATTGTAATTTAATCAGCGTTTTCCTCCGGTACTTCATCCCTAAGGATCCGAAATATTCTTAAAACTTCAGGACATAACTTTACAAAATTATTTAAAAATGACTCATAAATTTGCATATACAGTTCACTATTGTCTAGGAACGTGGTTTGTCTATAAAGACTAGTGATGTCTAGATACTAGGTTTGTCTATAACGACAACTGATGTCTAGATACTAGGTTTGTCTATAACGACAACTGGTGTCTAGGTAGTAGGTTTGTCTATAACGACAACTAATGTCTAGGTACGAGGTTTGTCTATAACGACAACTGATGTCTAGGTTCTAGGTTTGTCTATAACGACAACTGGTTTCTAGGTACTAGGTTTGTCTATAACGACAACTGGTGTCTAGGTAGTAGGTTTGTCTATAAAGACAACTGCTGTCTAGATACTAGGTTTGTCTATAATGACAACTGATGTCTAGGTACTAGGTTTGTCTATAACGACAACTGATGTCTAGGTACTAGGTTTTGTCTATAACGACAACTGATGTCTAGGTGCTAGGTTTGTCTATAGCGACAACTGATGTCTAGGTACTAGGTTTGTCTATAACGAAAACTGATGTGTAGGTACTAGGTTTTGTCTATAACGACAACTGATGTCTAGGTACTAGGTTTGTCAATAACGACAACTGATGTCTAGATACTAGGTTTGTCTATAACGACAACTGATGTCTAGGTACTAGGTTTTGTTTATAACGACAACTGATGTGTAGGTACTAGGTTTGTCTATAACGACAACTGATGTCTAGGTACTAGGTTTCTCTATAACGACAACTGATGTCTAGGTACTAGGTTTGTATATAAAGACAACTGATGTATAGGTTCTAGGTTTGTCTATAACGTCAACTGATGTCGAGGTACTAGGTTTGTCTATAACAACAACTGATGTGTAGGTACTAGGTTTGTCTATAACGACAACTGATGTCTAGTTACGAGGTTAGTCTATAACGACAACTGGTGTCTAGATACTAGGTTTCTCTATAACGACAACTGCTGTTTAGGTACTAGGTTTGTCTATAACGACAACTGATGTCTAGGTAATAGGTTTGTCTATTACGACAACTGATGTCTAGGTACTAGGTTTCTATATAACGACAACTGATGTCTAGGTACTAGGTTTGTCTATAAAGACAACTGATGTCTAGGTTCTAGGTTTGTCTATAAGGACCACTGATGTCTAGGTTCTAGGTTTGTCTATAACGACAACTGATGTCTAGATACTAGGTTTGTCTATAACGACAACTGATGTCTAGGTACTAGGTCTGTCTATAATGACAACTGATGTCTAGGTACTAGGTCTGTCTATAATGACAACTGGTGTCTAGGTACTAGGTTTTGTCTATAACGACAACTGATGTCTAGGTACTAGGTTTGTCTATAGCGACAACTGATATCTAGTTACGAGGTCTGTCTATAAAGACAGCTGATGTCTGACATCACAATGACTCACGTCCATACTGACATCACAGTGGCCCACGTCCATACTGACATCACAGTGACTCACGTCCATACTGACCAGACAGTGACTCACGTCCATACTGACATCACAATGACCTACGTCCATACTGACATCACAGTAACTCACGTCCATGCTAACCAGACAGTGTCCCACGTCCATACTGACATCACAGTGACTCACGTCCATACTGATATCACAGTGACTCATGTCCATACTTACATAACACTGACCCACGTCCATACTGACATCACAGTGACTCACGTCCTTACTGACATCACAGTGACCCACGTCCATACTGACACCACAGTGACTCACGTCCATACTGACATCACAGTGACTCATGTCTATACTGACATAACACTGACCCACGTCCATACTGACATCACAGTGACTCATGTCCTTACTGACATCACAGTGACTTACGTCCATACTGACATCACACTGACCCACGTCCGTACTGACACCACAGTGACTCATGTCCATACTGACATCACAGTGACTCACATCCATACTGACATCACAGTGACTCACGTCCATACTGACACCACAGTGACCCACGTCCATACTGACATCACAGTGACTCACGTCCATACTGACCAGACAGTGACTCACGTCCGTACTGACATCACACTGACCCACGTCCATACTGACATCACAATGACCCACGTTCATACTGACATCACAGTGACTCACGTCCATACTGACATCACAGTGACTTACGTCCATACTGACACCACAGTGACCCACGTCCATACTGACATCACAATGACCCACGTTCATACTGACATCATAGTGACTCACGTCCATACTGACATCACAGTGACTCACGTCCGTACTGACCACACAGTGACCCACATCAATACTGACCAGACAGTGACCCTCGTCCATACTGACATCACAATGACCCACGTCCGTACTGACCACACAGTGACCCACGTCCATACTGACATCACAATGACCCACGTTCATACTGACCATACATTGACCCAGGTCAATACTGACCACACACTGATCAAAATCCATACTGACATCACAGTGACTCACGTCAATACTGACCACACAGTGACCCACGTCCATACTGACATCACAGTGACACTCGTCCATACTGACATCACAATGACTCACGTCCATACTGACATCACAGTGACTCACGTCCATACTGACATCACAGTGACACTCGTCCATACTGACATCACATTGACCCACGTCCGTACTGACATCACAGTGACCCACGTCCATACTGACCACATAGTGACCCACGTCAATATTGACCACACAGTGACCCTCGTCCATACTGACATCACAATGACCTACGTCCATACTGACATCACAATGACCCACGTCCATACTGACCACATGGTGACCCACGTCCATACTGACATCACAGTGACCCACGTCCGTACTGAACACACAGTGACCCACGTCCATACTGACATCACAATGACCCACGTTCATACTGACCACACACTGATCAAAATCCATACTGACATCACAGTGACTCACGTCAATACTGACCACACAGTGACCCATGTCCATACTGACATCGCAATGACTCACGTCCATACTGACATCACAGTGACTGACGTCCATACTGACATCACAGTGACACTCGTCCATACTGACATCACATTGACCCACGTCCGTACTGACATCACAGTGACCCACGTCCATACTGACCACACAGTAACCCACGTCAATATTGACCACACAGTGACCCTCGTCCATTCTGACATCACAATGACCCACGTCCAAACTGACCACATAGTGACCCACGTCCATACTGACATCACAGTGACCCACGTCCGTACTGACCACACAGTGACCCATGTCCATACTGACCACACCGTGACCCTCGTCCGTACTGACATCACACTGACCCACGTCCATACTGACCACACAGAGACCCTCGTCCATACTGACATCACAATGACCTACGTCCATACTGACATCACAATGACCCACGTCCATACTGACCACATGGTGACCCACGTCCATACTACCATCACAGTGACCCACGTCCGTACTGAACACACAGTGACCCACGTCCATACTGACATCACAATGACCCACGTTCATACTGACCACACACTGATCAAAATCCATACTGACATCACAGTGACTCGGGTCAATACTGACCACACAGTGACCCATGTCCATACTGACATCACAGTGACACTCGTCCATACTGACATCACAGTGACTCACGTCAATACTGACCACACAGTGACCCATAACCATACTGACATCACAGTGACTCACGTCCATACTGACATCACAGTGACACTCGTCCATACTGACATCACATTGACCCACCTCCGTACTGACATCACAGTGACCCACGTCCATACTGACCACACAGTGACCCACGTCAATATTGACCACACAGTGACCCTCGTCCATACTGACATCACAATGACCCACGTCCATACTGACATCACAATGACCCACGTCCTTACTGACCACATAGTGACCCTCGTCCATACTGACATCACAGTGACCCACGTCCGTACTGACCACACAGTGATCCATGTCCATACTGACCACACAGTGACCCTCGTTCGTACTGACATCACACTGACCCACGTCCATACTGACCACACAACGACCCTCGTCCGTACTGACATCACAATGACCCACGTCCATACTGACATCACAATGATCCAACTCCATACTGACCACACACTAACCCACGTCCATACTGACCACACAGTGACCCTCGCCCATACTGACATCACAATGACACACGTCCATACTGACATCAAAGTGGCCCACTTCCATACTTACCACACACTGACCCACATTCATACTGACATCACAGTGACCCACTTCCATACTGAACACATACTGACATACGTCCATACTGACAACACAGTCACTCACGCCCAAACTGACCACACAGTAACCCACGTCCATACTGACATCACAATGACCCACGTCCATACTGACATCACAGTGACTCACGTCCATAATGACCAAACACTGACCCACGCCCATACTGACCACACAGTGACCAATGTCCATATTGACCAAACACTGGCCCACGTCCATA
This sequence comes from Mizuhopecten yessoensis, assembly GCF_002113885.1. Lineage (NCBI taxonomy): Eukaryota > Metazoa > Mollusca > Bivalvia > Pectinida > Pectinidae > Mizuhopecten > Mizuhopecten yessoensis. Next base: position 483,560 of record NW_018408507.1, read on the forward strand.
CTAACATCACAGTGACCAATATTCATACTGACAACATAGTAACCAGGGTCCATACTGTCGTCAGAATGACCCACGTCCATACTGACTACACATGGTGACCAGGTTCCATACTGATCACACGGCCATGCTGACCATGCACTGACCAATGTCATACTGACCACGCAATGGCAACATTTCCCAATAAAATGTTTTATCTTGTTATATCTACACGTAGACCACGGGGTCGCAATGTCTCTACTTTGTGTAAGATACGGGTTATTGAACTTGGTTAACCCCTCCTCTGATAAGAGGTTAATGTTTTTGGTTCAGAAGATTATACATGTAATACGCTCTTCCGTTCCAGAGGATTAAAATCCGACTAAACGAAAAGACATGGAAGTCCACCAGACTGATATAAGTAAATTAAGTTTAAAAACAATCACATTCAAATTGAAAAGAAACCGATTTCTTAAAATACACACGAATTCAGATAAATTCTTTGATGCCGTAGAGGCTGTGCATGAGCTTGTCTGGCACCGGAGAACGTGAGGAAAGGCAAGAAGCCTTCCGAAGTTAGTGGTATGATAAAGTTTGAACTTTCCGAGGGAAGGAGTGAGAGACAGGGGAAGGGAAGTGGAGTTGGGGAGATATTCTGTCAGATTGGAGATAACATCAACGACTATTACAGATAAGTAGGAATTAACAGAACTGGTGAATAACTGAAGCCAACTGGTGCCGTGAGATATAGCATCAGTAGACCTACCGATCTAGATCAGCTGGTGAGATTACAAACTGTGTCAGTAAGCTAGGGACTTCCAAACCGAACACTAATCCTGAAATGATTCAAAACATACAAGTACACTTATCTCCAAATATCCCATGTATTTAATTCGCGCGTCTATCCACTTGCCAGTTCATAATTGGTAAAAGGATTTCTAACTCTTTGAATGTTCAAAGTCTGTGCTGTATAATAAAAGATATCTGTATAAATAAAACCAGTTTTACTGATGTTGTTCAGTACGTATGCCCTACACAGGAGATAAATTTGTGTAAAATATCCCTATCTTCCTCCACCCCTGAGAATTTGTATATCTGACCTATATGTTTGCAGCATGAACGTTTGAATGCAGAAAGCTTGTCCTACCCCCCCCCCCCCCCCCAACCCCACAACCCACAACCCCTCCTCCTCTCCCCCTCCTTAGATAAGCCTTTCACTCACCAGTATTCGATTGCAATGATCTGCCAGTACTTACATTTAGATACCCGCAGGCATGGCTGATATTTGTCTGTAGCAGTTGTTTGTTTGTAGTATTTGTTCTATTTACCGATGTATCTATCAGAATGTCTGCAGGTAGACTATTGACTTGAGCAAGGCTACAGACCATTGACCATGCACATACAGAAGAAAGACCGTTATTTGGGCAGTGTACAGACGATGAGGTCGGTTACAGCTCAAAAACCGTCCCATTTGTGTCTTCTTTCCTTTTCCCACACATACAGCCAAATAATCTGGCAAGCCACCTAACATTTACTCGTCACGAGATAATTAAAATTAAAACTCCCAGAGTTTGGAAGATGACCTAAGTGTATGTGAGATCTGCTCTTTTTAAGATATGAGCTATTTTATGTTTATGATATACCTTACATAGAACGTCTGCCAGTGTACTGTTTATTGCCGAGCGGAGCGAGACAGAATTTTGTATCTGATGCTGGGGTATCTAATCATCAACACTCAAAGAATCGAGGCAAGGATGGATTAAGCCATTACATGTATTTAATACACATGAACTCCATCCCCTTTAAAACAACTCCTTCCCTTTTTATTTCAAGTTCAAGAGCTCAAACGACTTTGTTTGACATTGACTTCTAAGTTTCCAGTTACCATGACAACCTCCTTTACGAAATCAGTTGTGGGATGCTGAAGTCAGTGAGGCAGTGAAATGTTTCCGTGACGACATTAATGAGACATATGATTGTCAGATTGATCTTGTACGAACGCTGAAGGTACAATTTTTTTTTGAGGCAGCAACAGGCGTCTAGGACTCAAAAACCTATTTTCTGCCAAATTTTCATCTTCGGATGCCAGCGCATACACTCCATTCTTGATCGTTTCGTTCATCACTTCTCCGTTAAAGTAGCCCTAGCCACTTTGTTCATCCTTTTTAATTAAATCATTGCTTCTATTTATCATTTTCTTCTACACTTCATTCATTGTGTATGCAACCTGGGCATGTTTAGGGAGTCTTGCTGTATGTCACTGTATTTTATCGTAAGAGGTAAGTAATGCGGGCTCCCTACATAATCAGGGGGGTTCTTATATTTAAAATCCTTATATAAACATTAATCCAAACTGTTTTTCATTCTGCTTTGCATTGTCACTCTATAGCCCTATAATGTCATTTGTGATCGTATCGCCCGTGTGTTTTAGGTACAGTACAGTGACGGGACACCTCTCGTTCTCTCCGGACAAGTCAGCCAAACGAAGAACCATGTGTTCTGGTCAATCACGACTCTATAGCTCGAACCTCATCATCTCATCAGTCAAACTGTTTATCCATCTCAACAGGGAGCTTCAACAGGGTGTGGACAGCTGACCTGGCACAGTGGTCAGTTATGGACAGCTGACTGCGTGCTGATTAGTAGGGAATTACACGGGGCTTTGCGGAAAGTAAGGTCTCGATGTATTCACGTAGCACACCCGAGACAGCAAAGACAGTGAAAAATACGATTTTAAGAGGATGGGAGATCGAACGAAGCATTTCGTTATCATATTTTATTAAGAGAGTGGACTGTCTGCCTCTGACATGCAATGATCGAGCCCTCGCCTAATGGAAATGATTTGCGATCGTCTTATCTAGGGGAGAAGGACAGATTGAAATAGGCCGTGGTTAATGACCAGACTGTCTGTCCATCACCAAGCCGTCCTTAGTAACACAGTAGGAGCTTGTTATCATCAGCATGCATGTGTAGAGTACAGAGGCCCGAGACTGGATGGAACTGTGTAGGAGCTTGTTATCATCAATGTGTGAAGTGGAGAAGCCAAAGACGGTCCATAACTAGCCCATTAATTACTTGTAACTTACTGTAATATTTTATCATCTAGATGTGAAGTAGGCAGACAGATTGATTCGGAACCCTCACTATACCTGTACCATGGCCACTGTAGTCTATAACATGATTATGTCTGTTGTTATTATCGACCGAGGGAATTTACATAATTTCCGTTTTGTGGTTTTGTCTCCTACTTAACTTAGTTTTAGTAGGCAGCCATAAATTCTTGTAGGAAAACCTACTAGTGGTATTAGTACGTTTTACAAATATATTAATAGGGGATTTGGTTTGACGTTACAATGACGTGACGCCATTGTGATGTGACGTCACATTAAGCTGATTTGGTTCTTGTATCACGTGACTTGGAATTCCTTAAATAAAGTATTTTTTACATTGTTGCCGAACTTGGGTAAATACATTGCTTTTTTAAACCACACGTGAGATAATTTTAACTTGAAATGCAAAAGTCATTTTCACACGGACCGGCATCATTACTATTTACAGCCCGGAGCGAGTAGAATAGCTGGTTATCGGGAGTAAGAGTAACAAACGCTATGAATACTATCAAGATGTCTATCGATAAATTTGACATTATTTTCTCGCTTATCCTCGTGTTATAATAGCAGTGCCCCTGTAAGACAGGGCCCTAACACCGGACCGGTGACCAGGACTATACGGTATTGTGGTGTTGTCCAGATTTTTCCTTAACTTTTAGACAGTACTAATCTGAATATATTTTCTCAGCTTCTTGCAGAATAAAATGTCGCACCAAGCTGTAGACTTCATTATATTTTGGTATGTCGTGTAATTCATTTGCTAAAATGTAGGTAAAATATCAACTATTTCATTATTACTCAAGATTCAAAACAGATCAGTGATGTATCCTACAGGTATCGGTACATTGTAGGGAGTCTGAAGGTATACTTTGTATGTACATTGTAGGGAGTCTGGAGGGATAATCTGTATGTACATTGTCGGGAGTCTGGAGGTATACTTTGTATGTACATTGTAGGGAGTCTGAAGGTATAATTTGTATGTACATTGTAGGGAGTCTGGAGGTATAATTTGTATGTACATTGTAGGGAGTCTGAAGGTATAATTTGTATGTACATTGTAGGGAGTCTGGAGGTATAATTTGTATGTACATTGTAGGGAGTCTGAAGGTTTAATTTGTATGTACATTGTAGGGAGTCTGAAGGTATAATTTGTATGTTCATTGTAGGGAGTCTGGAGGTATACTTTGTATGTACATTGTAGGGAGTCTGAAGGTATACTTTGTATGTTCATTGTAGGGAGTCCGAAGGTATAATTTGTATGTTCATTGTAGGGAGTCTGGAGGTATAATTTGTATGTACATTGTAGGGAGTCTGAAGGTATAATTTGTATGTTCATTGTAGGGAGTCTGGAGGTATACTTTGTATGTACATTGTAGGGAGTCTGGAGGGATAATTTGTATGTATATTGTAGGGAGTCTGAAGGTATATTTTGTATGTAAATTGTAGGGAGTCTCTGAAGGTAAACTTTGTATGTACATTGTAGGGAGTCTGAAGGTATAATTTGTATGTATATTAAAGTCTGGGGGTATAATTTGTATGTACATTGTAGGGAATCTGAAGGTATAATTTGTATGTATATTAAAGTCTGAAGGTATGCTTTGTATGTACATTGTAGGGAGTCTGAAGGTATAATTTGTATGTATATTAAAGTCTGAAGGTATAATTTGTATGTACATTATAGGGAGGCTGGAGGTATGGCAGTATATGTGTCAGAGTAACATTGACCAGCAAATAGTAGCTTTGAATGACCAAATTCTAATAGAACATGACAGACAGACTGGCCAAGTAATCCAACTGACCGAAGTAATATACGTTCTTATGGACCATCAACTGATAGATGCATTGATATGGTACAGTTATTACACAAGTGAGTGCGGCATCTCCGGGGGTTCACTCGGGATTAACGCTCAATCTCATCCCCGAGGGTTAACTTGGGATAGACGACCGCTCATATCCAACACCCAGACAGCTGTGGCTGGACATAAGTGTTTGATCCCCATGGGACCCAACAGCCCCTCAAACAGGGGCACCTGTTCCTCGTCATCACCCGGGGGCAGCGAGAGGAAGAGAGGCATAAAATCAACATAAATCTGTTCCTGGTTTAGTGATTCTCAGCTACATCTAGCTTTGTTACCAGGACTATCATTTGTACAAACAAATCCACTCTCCACGATATCCAGGACATGAATATCAATTTTCAAGATTTTTTTTGTGAAGTCTTATACTTTGAATTAAATTTAAAAAAATATACTTGATTATCTCACTATTTTAAAACGTTTTGTTGTGGTGCATTAATATAGTGGTACAGTATTCAATATACACCTGCAATGTTGGTGAAATGAATTCAGAAAGAGATCCAAACGAAATAAGGACGTTTTATGCGCTAGCTATGTGAAATATAAATTAATCTAATGATATAAGATTTCAACCATAAGATTTAAAAATTCACAAAAATTGCATTATTCAAATTGAAATTCGTGGATATTTTTTTATAAAGTAAAGATATTAATGGCGTTAACCTGTTAACCTTTGTAAGTCTCTATTGGTGCAGACGACACATTCGCTTCACTAGAAGCAACCCGTACCGGTGTAGACGCACTGAGGGACAACATGATGCACATTACGCTCCGCTTTCCACGGGCGTATGATTATATTATCCAATCTGACTTTAACATTCAGAAGATAATTCAGACAAAATAATAATAATAAATGCATAATACTTAATTCTGGAAGTTATGAAAATTTGCGAGAAGTTATGGCATTTTCCTCTTTAACGTCTATAAAGAAACCGTTACTTTACGGTACACCATTACAATAAAATATTTGCTTTTTTATGGACATCAACAACCAGCTGGATCAAGTTAAATCTGCTCATTCTATACATTGTGGAGATCGGGGCACAATCCAACTATAGAAACCTACATTTCATATTAATACTTCTGCTATGATGGCAATTTGCTGAAATAAAACGACAGAATTAATATTGATAAGTAATGACGTTTGATAAGTATTGACGTTTGCGGTATGAGCGTTTCCCCTGTTACAGGACAGGTGTCTGTAGCCGCGGAGCCCGTACTGTGACTACATCTGTTTCTGCTCGGCAGTGGCCTCCAAATAACACACAAGAGTTGTGACGGAAACCCTCACAATTACTGTAATGTCTCGACCTTGTTAAGGGTTCCAGTAACAGTATAATTAATTGTCTATTAAACAGACGAGATATACGTGTTAGTTATAGTACAGGCAACGTCTCTGACAAATCTACCCTCACACATCTGGCGATACAAAATAACACAACCCTGGTTGTAACAGTCGGTATATAATCGCTTATATTAATTTGTTTGGAGTGTCTTTGTTACAAAAGTAGCGGTTTGCCATATGTAACCAGAGAGATCGTTGTAATCAGATATAAGATCGATGTTTGTAGCCAGGTGTTCACTTTTAGCGGCGAGACATGGTCTTTATTTTGTAGAGAGTCTCTGGTAACTTTATTGATTTCAATGACTAAAAAACCCAGTTCTTTGTTACCCGTTTATCAAAGAAATTGTATTAACAAAACTGAATGTAATAAGTGTAACAAATACCATGCCCGCATGGGTTCAATGTTGCTACCCAGACCTTTGCGTGTTAGTGTTTTCATATAAACTTCAATGACGTCATAAGGAATCTAACATGTCGACTGTACTTTGTGTGTTTCAACGTTTGTGTTCGTTCCATTATGTTTAATTTAACGTGATACTGTAGAATGCAACCAGGCATTACCAAACAGGAATAGCAGAAATATGACAAGCTTTGCCATAACATTTTAAGAAACGACGAGGACGGTATGTTTCTATAGTTAAAAATCTACCAATTTGTTGGAACATCAAGAGAAGTTTGTTATAGTATTCTGCGAATCTGGAATAGATACTTATTAAGATATAGAAGGTTGTTATTTTTTTCATATTATTCTCGATATACACGTGACCAGTCCTCAAAAACTCATGTAGACTGGTTATCCGGTGAATATCGATTTCTAAATATAGCTTGACATGTCTGATGTTAACCTTGTCATGTTTGATGTCAACCTTGTTATATCTGAAGTTAACCTTGTTATGGCTGATGTTAACCTAGTAATGTCTGATGTTAACCTTGTTATGTCTGCTGTTAACCTTGTTATATCTGATGTTAACCTTGTCATGTCTGATGTTAACCTTGTTATATCTGATGTTAACCTTGTTATGTCTTATGTTAACCTTGTCTTGTCTGATGTTAACCTTGTTATATCTGATGTTAACCTTGTCATGTCTGATGTTTACCTTGTTTTGTCTGATGTTAATCTTGTTATGTCTGATGTTAACCTTGTTACATCTTATGCTTACCTTGTTATATCTGATGTTAACCTTGTTATGTCTCATGTTAACCTTGTGATGTCTGATGTTAACCTTGTTATATCTGATGTTAACCTTGTCATGTCTGATGTTAACCTTGTTATGTCTGATGTTAACCTTGTTATGTCTGATGGAAACCTTGTTATGTCTGATGTTAGCCTAGTTTTGTCTGATGTTAATCTTGTTATGTCTGATGTTAACCTCTTAACATCTTATGCTTACCTTGTTATACCTGATGTTAACCTTGTTATGTCTCATGTTAACCTTGTCATGTCTGATGTTAACCTTGTTATATATGATGTTAACCTTGTCATGTCTGATGTTAACCTCGTTATGTCTGATGTTAACCTTGTTATGTCTAATGGTAACCTTGTTATGGCTGCTGTTAACCTAGTTTTGTCTGATGTTAATCTTGTTCTGTCTGATGTTAACCTTGTAACATATTATGCTTACCTTGTTATATCGGATGTTAACCTTGTTATGTCTGCTGTTAACCTGGTTTTGTCTGATGTTAATCTTGTTCTGTCTGATGTTAACCTTGTAACATCTTATGCTTACCTTGTTATATCGGATGTTAACCTTGTTATGTCTCATGTTAACCTTGTCATGTCTGATGTTAACCTTGTTATATATGACGTTAACCTTGTCATGTCTGATGTTAACCTTGTTATGTCTGATCTTAACCTTGTTATGTCTAATGGTAACCTTGTTATGTCTGCTGTTAACCTAGTTTTGTCTGATGTTAATCTTGTTATGTCTGATGTTAACCTTGTAACATCTTATGCTTACCTTGTTATATCTGATGTTAACCTTGTTATATCTCATGTTAACCTTGTCATGTCTGATATAAACCTTGTTATATCTGATGTTAACCTTGTTATATCTGATGTTAACCTTGTTATGTCTCATGTTAACCTTGTCATGTCTGATGTTAACCTTGTTATATATGATGTTAACCTTGTCATGTCTGATGTTAACCTTGTTATGTCTGATGTTAACCTTGTTATGTCTAATGGTAACCTTGTTATGTCTGCTGTTAACCTAGTTTTGTCTGATGTTAATCTTGTTATGTCTGATGTTAACCTTGTTACATATTATGCTTACCTTGTCATGTCTGATGTTAACCTTGTTATATCTGAGGTTATCCTTGTTATGTATCATGATAACCTTAACCTTAGGTAAACGGACTTTATGCTGGTCTGGCAACCCTCCATGTCATGACTCTAACCCATGCTTTTCTGTACAACATCAAACTAGACATACGTACATTGTTATTAGTTGCAAATCATTTTGTCTTCGGTCGAGTAAAATTCTAATAAAAAGATCTTCGCATCACTCCCGGTTAGTGATCTGTCTTTGAATTACTCTGGCAATGGAAATTAGAACTAAACAAAATCGCATTTTTTGTGATAAAATGAAACTAATGCTGCAATTATTTAGATTCTTACAGCAATTGATATTTTCCTCTGTGTGATTGACTGTGGTGTGTGTTTGACTGTGGTGTGTGTTTGACTGTGGGGTGTTTGACTGTGGGGTGTTTGACTGTGGTGAGTTTGACTGTGGTGTGTTTGACGGTGGTGTGTTTGTTTGTGGTGTGTGTTTGTCTGTGGTGTGTTTGTCTGTGGTGTGTTTGTGTTTGACTGCGGTGTGTTTGACTGTGGTGTGTTTAACTATGGTGTGTGTTTGACTGTGGTGTTTTTGACTGTGGTGTGTTTGACTATGGGGTGTGTTTGCCTGTGGTGTGTTTGTCTGTGGTGTGTTTGTCTGTTGTGTGTTTGAATGTGGTGTGTTTTTCTGTGGTGTGTTTGTCTGTGTTGTGTGTTTGTCTGTGGTGTGTGTTTGGGTGTGGTGTGTTTGACTGTGGTGTGCTTGACTGTGGTGTGTTTGACTGTGGTGTGTTTGACTGTGGTGTGTGTTTGACTATGGTGTGTTTGACTGTGGTGTGTTTGAATGTGGTGTGTTTGACTATGGTGTGTTTGACTGTGGTGTGTGTTTGACTGTGGTGTGTGTTTGACTGTGGTGTGTTTGACTGTGGTGTGTTTGACTGTGGTGTGTTTCTGTGGTGTGTTTGACTGTGGTGAGTTTGACTGTGGTGTGTTTGACTGTGGTGTGTTTGACTGTGGGGTGTTTGTCTATGGTGTGTGTTTGACTGTGGTGTGTTTGTCTGTGGGGTGTGTTTGACTGTGGTGCGTTTGACTGTGGTGTGTTTGACTGTGGTGTGTGTTTGTCTGTGGTGTGTTTGACTGTGGTGTGTGTTTGACTGTGGTGTGTTTGACTGTGGTGTGTTTGAATGTGGTGTGTTTGACTATGGTGTGTTTGACTATGGTGTGTGTTTGACTGTGGTGTGTTTGACTGTGGTGTGTTTGACTGTGGTGTGTGTTTGACTGTGGTGCGTTTGACTGTGGTGTGTTTGACTGTGGTGTGTGTTTGACTGTGGTGTGTTTGACTGTGGTGTGTTTGACTGTGGTGTGTGTTTGACTGTGGTGTGTTTAACTATGGTGTGTGTTTGACTGTGGTGTGCGTTTTACCCTGTGTGGTTCAATAATTGTATATTTCCTGTACGTTAATATGCTTTGTGTATATTAAGATTCAAAACCCCTCGTTCATCGCGATATCAACCAACAGAGGTACTTCAACCAACAGAGGTGCTTCAACCAACAGAGTTGCTTCAACCAACAGAGGTGCTTCAATATATTGAAAGGTAGTCGACAGTTTTCATAATAATTTGACCCATATCTATTTTTATATGACCTTTCTCAAAAATATTCAGAGCAAGTTGCATGTATTGCATGTAAACCACGAACTGGGCAAACTCTACCAAGGTGAATATATCGCTGATGTATTTGTGCGTTCTTTTTTAATCATGTATTACCTTTGTATACTTGTATTAAACATGCGTCTGTTAATAAAAGGAGAATGTGTATTTGTTAGCTAACTATCACCAGGTTATACCTCTTCGTTACGTCACCGGACACACACATCCGCCAGTCCATCAATCGCTTGCTACAATTACATTGGCTTTGATTCAGAAATTCTATATTGTTACAATGCAGACCTGGCCTAGATCATCGTATATGCTCCCTTAATGTGAACAATAAATTTTGCTAGGCGATAGACTAACTTCTCGGTTGCATGGCTAATCTAATGTGCATGTGTGTACTGCTAAACTTTGATATATATCTGGTACTGTTTAAGCCAACATGACAATAATAAATGCATGCATATTAATATATTGATTCATATCCGGTTTTCCTCAGTATGGTCCGGTACAATGAATTTTATTCTGTGTAGTTGAAATGGAACGGGTTGGGCAACAGATAAAGTGGAGGTTATGTCCTAGATAAATGTTATCAGGAAAGGTTTTCTGAATTATCAAATCCTGTGTGCCGACGACGTGATACATGTGAGACATCACACGACACGCCCTCATGAATGCGTACCTGTCTACAGGCGTTCTTCACAACGCGAGCCTATATTGAAAGTGGTCGTTAGATCTGTTTAATAGAACATCATAAATCAATGCGAACTGATAAGTTTAGTGAAGGGCAATTTCAGGCCAATTTCTTGGGCGCTTTATAAACCCCAGTTACTACATTATCGGTGTTTCCTTCTCCAAATCAATAAAGTGACGAGTCACCGGTTCCTGTACTTAAAAACTTATTGAAGAACATTTCCAGCGCGGTCAACTATTTGTCAAAGCTCGCTACATGTAAACACCAACATCACACCACACTGGGCTCTCCAAATTTCCCCCTTTTTAATTCTGGCTAGCTTGCTACTGTGGCCGTAGGCCCCTGTTTTGATAAGAACCGACATTTATATTAACTCTCCTTATCACTGTCCCCGATATTTTCTAAAAATGTTCAAAAAAAATCACAATCATGCATATTCTGTGATAGGGGATGTCGATCAGACCTATTACCCTGCTGTATGCGTCCCTGTGTGGACATGTGTACCCCTATTTCTATGTAAGTCGCTGATGGAGTCCCCAAGGTACCAGTGCTGAGCCCGTTGTCAGAATAATGTGGCGGGGGAGTTGCTACCGTGTTCAATGGCACAGTGAGATAGCACTATGAAGATATAGTACGCATGAAGTTGCCCTATCTGCGAACCCCGTCGTAAACCGAGCCACGGTCCGAGGTGTGGTCGGGTAGGTCACATATCATGAATTACGGCCACCGCCTTGTCATCAAGTGCCACTCCCAGATAACTCAATGTACCATTCAACTACATATCTTAGCACCCGAACTTGATTCCACTAAGGAAAGTAACTTGGACACTCCCAATAAAATGGAAATACTTTAAAATGTGACTTACTACATGTATATTAGAGTCAATTTGTCGATCATTGTATATTTTTACGTCAGAGCGGAAATGCGTTAATTTCCTATATTATTAGAAAGGTAGCAATTCATACGAGAACATTTCAGGAGCCTAACTTGTGAGAACATTTCAGGAGCCTAACTTGTGAGAACATTTCATGTTGCTGGTGTATTAGATTTTGCCAACACGTTTATTAACAATATCACATCTCTTAATTAGGTTTCTGATACTTTTTCACACTGTGATTAAATTTCAGCAGATTTCACAATTCTTTACACTTTACACACATTCGTCGACGTTAAACAGAAACACGTTATCTTTATATTAAAAACCCTATAACGACTATATGTGCATGTTGCTATTTCGCCGTAATTGAAGGGAATTCATCATTTTACACCATTGTCCATTTTTATCGAAAGCCTAGTGTATTTAAGCTAGTTTAGCTATTACGTGTAAACAATGATTAGAAACTAATTAAAACTGGCCAGATTGGACAATTGACATTCAAGACAAAGATAAATGAATTAAAGGAGATACAATACCGTTAAATGAAGCAGGTGTAAACAATGTATACTCACTCTCCGTTTGTTTGTATATAGTTGTTCATTATGATGTTGTTGTTGACTTTTCAATATTTCTCCAATAAAACTAATAAATAAATACATTCGGTAGCAACATTCCTAAAACTAACACAACATTCGGTCGATGAAATAATTCAAATAAAGCATTCGATTGAATATCGAACACAGCGCGCGAGGAAAGCAGATTTGGTGCAACGACAGAAATTTTGTCGTAATCGAACTAAATATAAGTTTCTGGATTAGAAAGGTGACTGATAGCTGATTACTTAACTACGGTTGGAGTTTTGGAATTCGATTTGTTATCCCAAAAATCACGTAACTAAATCAAATATACACATGTACACTGTATATCACATTGCAATGAAAACGTACTTACTTCTAAGTCGGTCCAGGAGAAGTAGTCGGCCAGCGATCTTCAAACAGTTTTACTCCAATGAATTTTATCACTCAAATCTCCGGACGTTTAAGAAAAAGAATTAAAAAAAGAAATACATCCCTAAAGACGACCAAAATATGCAGATACAGTACTCATTAAATCGGCTGTAAAGTGCGTCATGTCGGAATTGAGCGGGGTATACCGATCTCCGACCCTCCCTCTAACTGATAAACGGGGTGATAAGACACAGGCTTATTGGCGAAACTTATCTTACGGCTGTGAGTTAATGAAACTCCACATAATAGACAGGCATCACTGTAGCCAGTCCACGCATACCCTCAGCTATTTATCGGCATACTTTAGAATAATAGACTTTATCACTTCTGTGTGATGTAGACAGCCACCTTAGGATGATTATTTTGTAAGTTTTAGCACGAGGCTTTGATGAGTGCTAAAGGCACCATGCTAAGCTTCGAGAGTTTGGATTTTGTTGTTTACATCACCGAGGACTAATCAATTATTTACCCCTCACACTCCCTTCCAAAACAAAATACTCAAAGAGGTGCTCGTGAGTCCAATGATCGACGTCAACACAATTGTGATGCAACTCTTTTCCAACCTCGATGCTCCAGGGGTTACGTCCACTTACGCTCTCTGCACCCCTGGAATATATTATAAAGTGGCTATTTGATTAGTCTCAGGTGAAAAACAAGACCAATCGCTAGTCTGATACATGTCCTTTGAATATTACAAAGGAGCGACACCCGACTTCAAAGTCAGTCAACTTACCGTTACACGACCGCGGGATTGTTCTGATGTACATCAAAGGATCAAACTAGTCTTCTCGTCTCCTCCTCAAAGTGAAGCACACAGAGCCTTCAGTTTTGCTATGACATATTCCGGGGGTGCAGAGAGCGAAAGTGAGCGTGACACCTGGAGTATCGAGGATGCTCTATTCTAATATATTGATATTTTCACTAGAACAGGAGGGCCTGTATCTGCACGAAACTGACATAAAGGTAGCTTCAGACTAAATTTTGTAACTAGAACACGAGACATTTAACATCTCTTAAACGTTTCTAAAGATACTGTTGTTTGAAATTTGAATTTTAAAGCTTTTGACAAACGTTGACCTTTGACTCCGGCTAGCACTTAAAGCTAATGTTTGACCTCATTACTGTAATAAAGAAAACATTTCACACAGCTGGTCCACATAACATACCCAAGTATCATGACTAGTCTAAATAGTTCTTAGGATATTGTTTTTAACATATTTGACCCCTGTGACCAGTAGGTCAAGGTCATTTTATTGAAGAAACTGTATAGCACTTTATCCCAGGTATCTACTGGCCAAATATCATGACCTTAGGCATTATGGAACTTGAAAACAAGTTTGTTAAAGCTTTTTATCCAAGTTGACCTTTGACCCCGACTAGCACTTAAAGGTGACCTTTGACCTCATTCCTAAACGGAAGAAAAAGATTCACACAGCTGGTCTTTATAACATACCCAAGTATTAAGACTCTTGTCCAAGTGGTTCTTAGGACATTGTTGTTTGAAATGTTTAACACATTTATGCCCTGTGACCTTGAAAGTAGGTCAAGGTCATTTTAATGAGGAAACATTAAAGCACTCCATCCCAGGTATCTACCTGCCAAATATGACCATATACCTTATGGAACTTGAGAAGCAGATTGTTAAAGTTTTTAACCGAATGTTGACCTTTGACCCCTGACTAGCATTTAAAGTTGACCTTTTACCTCATTACTGTATAAAGAAAAATATATGCACTGCTTGTCTACATAACATAACCCAAGTATCATGACTCTAATCCAAATGGTTCATAGTAAATTGTTGTTTGAAGTTTTAACATATTTGACCCCTGTGACCTTTAAAGTCAATGACATTTTAATGAGGACACTTTATAGCACTCCATCCCAGGTACCTACTGGCCAAATATCATGACCTTATGTCATCTATTTCTTCAGAAGAAGTCGTTCAAACGAAAAACGAAAACGATATATCAAATTAACTGAGCCTTCGATTGTGTCAAGAGAGAGAAACACCTGGAGTTTCGAGGATGAAATAACCCAGAACGAGTTATCTTCAAAGGACAGGTATCAGCCTATTGATTGGTCAGGTTTTTTTCACATGAGACCAATCATTAGCTAGCCGCGTGTCTTCAGTTTTGCTATGACATATTCCTGGCCCTGGAGTAAATTACCTTTGACTTGGCCCATACCATGGTGGAAGGGGTATAACTCGAATCATTTATGGATCCAGAACAGTCGTTCCGAAAAATAGAACAGATAAAGAAACTTCGATTTCAATCAATAATGGAAACATTTCTCGATTATTAAAAACCGCTAAAAGCCACGTTCAGGAGAAAGAACCGCTATTTGGCTCGTGCCTTTTCAACGATAGTTGTTTAAATCATGTAGATGTAATATGTTAATTCCGTCGTTTTAATTGTCGTACTATATACATACATGTACATGCAGTTGATACGACAAAATGGATAATAAACTGATCCGATACAAAGATGAACCAAAATACAAGATACAAGAACCAACAAGATACAAGAAACGTTTTTTAACGTCGCATACAGGTAAACACGGAACATTAGCTCTTGAGAGCTATTATTGCGATAAACATATGTAAAATAACAGTAACATATTATATTACAAGTAAAGGGAGATAATCACATATATTAATTAAAAAAACCCAGTAATAATCATCACGAAAAAGAAAGTATACATATCCCAGGTTTCTAAGTGATTGGGAGTTCCCTACCTACAAAGGTCCCCGGGATATATATATATATATAAATAGTGTTAATATATGAAAAGCATTAAATGTGATCCCATATAAGTAGTATTCAGAATAAGAATATAAAAGACGTAGTTAATAGTAAATGAATACTTGTATATCACACAAGAAGTACTTAGAACTTAGGATTAAAACACTATGAAGTGGAATATACATACAATGCTAATATAGCAAAGAATAAAAATTGACAAAATGTACACTATTATAGTGTGAATTAAACTACATGGACGTAGGCCTCCTATAACGGAAAACCTGCCTGTAAGATCAAGGAAATCTGACAATATGAAGGATCTAGATATTTCAAGGTTGAACCAAGGACACTTGATATAACATTTGAATATGTAGACCCGACACCTCGACTGATACATGTAAGCTACGTTTATAAAGATAAGAGGCCTGTACGTATCCAGCTTACATACTTGTCATGCTGGAGGACGATGTTCACACTCAGCTCTAGGCTTTATGAGATCAGCACAGTCAACATCGAGAGTCGAAGATGAATCTGAAATTCGCAGTCAATTTGACATCTTTGACCACATGGACATCGCAACAACAAAAGGATCAGCAAACAAACTGCAACCAGATTATTAGAAACCTTAGTTGTCTCTCGGAGTGGAGAGATTTTTGACTGTATGACTGGTTCAAAATATTTCACAATTTTTGATATGAAGTCACACATTTGGACCTCTTACCTTTCAAATGTAATTCAACAGTTGTCTTTGGGATTGTCGAACGCCTCTGCCACGTATCAAAGGCTGAAGGGGATAACCTTTATGACCTACATCTCTTGTAAGCTCTACTTTGGTGATTGTATATTCAGCGTCTTAGAAAAAGCTGGTTAAAGATGAAGTTCCTACCACCCAAATGCTCTTGTATCACCTACAGGATGATATGTGTTAGCCAGGCGGAAGGCACCAGAAAGGCCACCTTGATACTGGGGAATGGAACAAGGTACAGCATTTCAGAGGCTAAATGAACAATTGGCATCACCGCCAGTTCTAGTACACGTATGTGCACTGTACAACATAACATTGGAGGTGCAGGTCGAAGCTTGTGGAGGAGGACTGGATTTGGTATTGGGTAACAGAAGTTGAACACACTCAATACGGTAAATCTTTGGAGATCGAGTATGGGATATTCCACTTCCTATTACTGACCTGCTTTCATGTGAAATGCAACAGCAGAAACAATACTTACCTTGCACATTTATAATGTTGTACATCATAAGGAGCACACTGCAGTTGTAGGAAGCCACAAATTAACAGAATAGTTTTGTGGTCTCTTTGAGAGTTCACGTATACAACAAGAATTTATTGGGAGAACACGCCTAGACATGTCAGAGGACAGAACCCTAAACTCGGAGGCGAAAGACCAGTCCATCACATAATCAGTAGGCAAAGTAAATGTAAGCTTGGCCAGCCGTGTATTTAGCAACTACAAGAAGAACATAGAACTATATCCGACTCAAAAGTTCCTCTCCAAACTGAGTGCTACTTGACATAGATGGGTGCACGTGTCACCATCTATCTCTGACGTTGTACCGGCCTGGAACTTCCAACATTGATGCAGATGTTTACTAGAACATTCCAATACCCACCCAAGATGAGGACTCCTACACGATGATCTTGGAGTAAGCAAGGCACAGCCTAAATAGCCAGTACAGCGACATTGGATTGACAAAGTGACTTACCACAGACAACCAATATGTCGACAGCTACGTACACACGGTAAAAACATGTCGACAGCTACGTACACACTGTAAAAACATGTGGACAGTTACGTACAGACGGTAAAAACATGTCGACAGCTACGTACACACGGTAAAAACATGTCGACAGCTACCTACACACGGTAAAAGCATGTCGACAGCTACGTACACACGGTAAAAACATGTCGACAGCTAGTACACACGGTAAAAACATGTCGACAGCTACGTACACACGGTAAAAACATGTCGACAGCTAGTACACACGGTAAAAACATGTCGACAGCTACGTACACACGGTAAAAACATGTGGACAGCTACGTACACACGATAAAAACATTTCGACAGCTACGTACACACGGTAAAAACATATGGACAGTTACGTACACACGGTAAAAACATGTCGACAGCTACGTACACACGGTAAAAACATGTCGACAGCTACATAAACATGGTAAAACATGTCGACAGATACGTACACACGGTAAAAACATGTCGACAGCTATGTACACACGGTAAAAGCATGTGGACAGCTAGTACACACGGTAAAAACATGTGGACAGTTACGTACACACGGTAAAAACCTGTCGACAGCTACTTGCACACGGTAAAAACATGTCGACAGCTACGTACACACGGTAAAAGTATGTCGACAGCTACGTACACACGGTAAAAGCATGTCGACAGCTACATACACACGGTAAAACATGTCGACAGCTACGTACACACGGTAAAAACATGTGGACAGTTACGTACAGACGGTAAAAACGTGTCGACAGCTAAGTACACACGGTAAAAACCTGTCGACAGCTACTTGCACACGGTAAAAACATGTCGACAACTCATAAACACGGTAAAAACATGTCGACAGCTATGTACACACGGTATAAAAACATGTCGACAGCTCATAAACACGGTAAAAACATGTTGACAGTTACATGCACACGGTAAAAACATGTCGACAGCTCACTAACACGGTAAAACATGTCAACAGCTACATGCACACGGTAAAATCATATCGACAGCTACATGTACACGGCAAAATGTCGACAGCTACGCACGCACATTAAAAACTTGTCGACAGCTACATGCACACGCAAAAAGCTTGGACATTTAATGTTCAAAGGAGCATGACGATGCGGCTTGGAGTGTCCTGTCGGGAAATCATCATGAAAAACATTTCAAATTCAACTAAGTGTTGCCATCGTTTTTCATTGAGAAATATCTCATTATCTGTGACCAATTAATTTCACAATAGAGGGCATGTTTATTAGCCGTGCAAGATTCGAGGTGATGAATAGGGAGTGAACCAATCCGCCAAAACCACAGCAAAAACACTCTTTACAAATTCTAAGTCAATTACGGCAAGGATTCTAACTTCGAGAACAAAGTGACAGGAGAGCGCCGACAGATAACTGGGATGACTAAGTCTGTTGCTATTCCCTACAACACTATTGACAATGGCATGGTTCAACCGTACACAGATTGCCATGCAGAAGACTGGAGGCCGACAAAAAGGTCGATTGGAACAGCCATGTGTCGTACCGTCGGTTCACGCCTACAACTCTACTAGCCTCAGCTAGACAAGTATGGCACCAAAAATGAAGGAACAAGAAATTTGACTTGTTGGTTCAGCTCTAGTTGTGCTGTCTGAACGTGTATGAGAATTCGTCTAGGACTTAGGTTCAGGTTCATGACATTTCTGTTAAATAACAGTGACCTTTGCATTTGTTGAACCACACTCAAATGGCTTTTCCTCTTCTCTAACGCAACCAACATACAAAGTCAGGATATCTTGGTAATAATAGTACCAGTAATAGAACCCCAGTTTTGACGAACCATGTCCAAAATCGATGAAGTTGTTCCTTTCCCTTAATCACATATACGACGTGTGTGGACCATGTGTCCATTCATAAATTAAGGATCTAGACAAGGATGTATTATATTTAGTAACAGGAACCTTGTTTACCCGACCAGAATATACCCAGCTGGTTTCCTGTTGTCCTGTTCATAGTATACCGATCTGGTTCCCTATTTTCCTGTGCAGATTATACCCAGCTGGTTCCATGTTTATCAGTTTAGAGTATACCCAGCTGTTTCCCTGTTTATCAGTTCAGAGTATACAAAACTGGTTCCCTGCTTATCTGTTCAGAGTATACCCAACTGGATCCCTGTTTATCTGTTCAGAGTATACCCAGCTGGTATCCTGTTTATCTGTTCAGAGTTTATCAAGCTGGTATCCTGTTTATCTGTTTAGCGTATATCCAGCTGGTTCCCTGTTCATCAGTTCAGAGTATACCCAG
>NW_018408507.1:505510-505577 GCF_002113885.1 Mizuhopecten yessoensis
GGTATACCCAGCTGGTTCCCTTTTTATCAGTTCAGAGTATATCCAGCTTGTTCCCTGTTTATCTGTT
>NW_018408507.1:506582-507468 GCF_002113885.1 Mizuhopecten yessoensis
TCTGTTTATCAGTTTAGAGTATATCCAGCTTGTTCCCTGTTCATCAGTTTAGAGTATACCCAGCTGGTATCCTGTTTATCAGATTAGAGTATACCAAACTGGTTCCCTGTTTATCTGTTCAGAGGTTCAGAGTATACCAAGCTGCATCCCTGTTTATCAGTTTAGAGAATACCAAACTGGATCCCTGTTTATCTGTTCAGAGTATATCCAGCTGGATCCCTGTTTATCAGTTCAGAGTAAATCCAGCTGTTTCCCTGTTTATTTTTTCAGAGTATACCCAGCTGGATCCCTGTTTACCTGTTCAGAGTATACCCAGCTGTTTCCCTGTTTATCAGTTCAGAGTATACCCAGCTGGATACCTGTTTATCTGTTCAGAGTATATCCAGCTGGTTCCCTTTTTATCAGTTCAGAATATACCCAGCTGGATCCCTGTTTACCTGTTCAGAGTATATCCAGCTGTTTCACTGTTTATCAGTTCAGAGTATACCCAGCTGGATACCTGTTTATCTGTTCAGAGTATATCCAGCTGGTTCCCTTTTTATCAGTTCAGAGTATACCCAGCTGGATCCCTGTTTACCTGTTCAGAGTATATCCAGCTGTTTCCCTGTTTATCTGTTCAGAGTATATCCAGCTTGTTCCCTGTTTATCAGTTCAGAGTATATCCAGCTGGTTCCCTGTTTATCAGTTCAGAGTATACCAAACTGGATCACTGTTTATCAGTTTAGAGTAAACCCAGCTGGTTCCCTTTTTGTCTGTTCAGAGTATACCCAGCTGGTTCCCTGTTTATCAGTTCAGAGTATACCAAACTGGATCACTGTTTATCAGTTTAGAGTAAACCCAGCTGGTTCCCTTTTTGTCTGTTCAGAGTATACCCAGCTGGTTCCCT
>NW_018408507.1:511568-567128 GCF_002113885.1 Mizuhopecten yessoensis
TCCCTGTTTATCAGTTCAGAGTATACCCAGCTGGATCCCTGTTTATCAGTTCAGAGTATACCCAGCTGGTTCCCTGTTTATCTGTTCAGAGTATACCCAGCTGGATCCCTGTTTATCAGTTCAGACAGTATATCCAGCTGTATCCCTGTTTATCAGTTCAGACAGAGTATACCCAGTTGGATCCCTGTTTATCTGTTCAGAGTATAGCCAGCTGGATTCCTGTTTATCTGTTTAGAGTATACCAAGCTGGATCCCTGTTTTTCTGTTCAGAGAATACCAAACTGGTATCCAGTTTATTAGATGAGAGTATATGCAGCTGGTTGCCTTTTTCTTGTTCAGAGTTTACCCTGAAGGCGATCCCGATATACGACGTCTGTGGATCTTGTGGCCATTCAGTTAGTTAGGACCTAGACAAGGAATTATCATATTTAGTAACAGCAACCTTGTTTACCGGTTCAAAGCATACCTAGTTCGTACCCTATTTTCCTGTTCATTGAAAACCAGCAGGTTCAATTTGATATCTGTTCAGTGAAAACCCAGCACGCCCCCTCTATTACTAAATGTCGGAGATTATGATTGGCTTAAGGGGGAAAAGGCTGCAACTCAGATTGGTCATCGTTATAAACATAAACCTGTATCTTTTATATCAGATTTGTGCCGTCATGTGTGTTATATTGATTGGTTAAACCCTTACTAGATACACAAAGAATATTGAGTAACCCTGTACCAAATGAACAAAACATGATTTTTATTTATTACAGATATTTATTTCAATGATCGATATATTTATTCTAATTTGTATTACATGTATATTAACGCTAATACCTTTTACAGTCACAGGTATAAATCTCAGTATCAGGAAACATTAGCATAAAGGTATGAGAGAGCTGCAATGGGCAGCATAGTGAATCCCCTCACCAACAGTTGGTATTGTTACATCTATTTGTTTCAATAGGAAAAGGTTGTGTTGTTGACAATAGGAGTAGGTTGTGCTGTTGACAATAGGATAAGGTTTTGTTGTTGACAATAGGAGGAGGTTTTGTTGTTGACAATAGGAGGAGGTTGTGCTATTGACCATAGGAAGAGGTTGTGTTGTTGACTTTAGGAGGTTGTGTTGTTGACAATAGGAGGAGGTTGTGTTGTTGACATTAGGAGGAGGTTGTGTTGTTGACAATAGGAAGTTGTGTTGTTGAGAATAGGAGGAGGTTGTGCTGTTGACAATAGGAGAAGGTTTTGTTGTTGACAATAGGAGGAGGTTTTATTGTTGACAATAGGAGGAGGTTGTGTTGTTGACTATAGGTAGAGGTTGTGTTGTTGACAATAGGAGGAGGTTGTGTTGTTGACTATAGGTAGAGGTTGTGTTGTTGACAATAGGAGGAGGTTTTGTTGTTGACAATAGGAGGAGGTTGTGCTATTGACCATAGGAAGAGGTTGTGTTGTTGACTTTAGGAGGTTGTGTTGTTGACAATAGGAGGAGGGTGTGTTGTTGACAATAGGTAGAGGTTGTGTTGTTGACAATAGGAGGAGGTTGTGTTGTTGACTATAGGTAGAGGTTGTGTTGTTGACAATAGGAGGAGGTTGTGCTATTGACCATAGGAAGAGGTTGTGTTGTTGACTTTAGGAGGTTGTGTTGTTGACAATAGGATGAGGTTGTGTTGTTGACAAAAGGAGGAGGTTTTATTGTTGACAATAGGAGGAGGTTGTGTTGTTGACAATAGTAGGAGGTTGTGTTGTTGACAATAGGTAGAGGTTGTGTTGTTGACAATAGGAGGAGGTTGTGTTGTTGACATTAGGAGGAGGTTGTGTTTTTGACAATAGGAAGTTGTGTTGTTGACAATAGGAAGAGGTTGTGTTGTTGACAATAGGAGGGGGTTGTGCTATTGACAATAGGAAGAGGTTGTGTTGTTGACTTTAGGAGGTTGTGTTGTTGACAATAGGAGGAGGGTGTGTTGTTGACAATAGGTAGAGGTTGTGTTGTTGACAATAGGAGGAGGTTGTGCTGTCGACAATAGGAGGAGGTTGTGTTGTTGACAATAAGAGGAGGTTGTGTTGTTGACAATAGGAGGAGGTTGTGTTGTTGACTATAGGTAGAGGTTGTGTTGTTGACAATAGGAGGAGGTTTTATTGTTGACAATAGGAGGAGGTTGTGTTGTTGACATTAGGAGGAGGTTGTGTTTTTGACAATAGGAAGTTGTGTTGTTGACAATAGGAAGAGGTTTTGTTGTTGACAATAGGAGGAGGTTGTGCTGTTGACAATAGGATGAGGTTGTGTTGTTGAAAATAGGAGGAGGTTTTATTGTTGACAATAGGAGGAGGTTGTGCTGTTGACGAGCTGCAATGGGCAGCATAGTGAATCCCCTCACCAACAGTTGGTATTGTTACATCTATTTGTTTCAATAGGAAAAGGTTGTGTTGTTGACAATAGGAGTAGGTTGTGCTGTTGACAATAGGATAAGGTTTTGTTGTTGACAATAGGAGGAGGTTTTATTGTTGACAATAGGAGGAGGTTGTGTTGTTGACAATAGGAGGAGGTTGTGCTATTGACAATAGGAAGAGGTTGTGTTGTTGACTTTAGGAGGTTGTGTTGTTGACAATAGGAGGAGGTTGTGTTGTTGACAATAGGTAGAGGTTGTGTTGTTGACAATAGGAGGAGGTTGTGTTGTTGACAATAGGAGGAGGTTGTGCTGTTGACAATAGGAGGAGGTTGTGTTGTTGACAATAGGAGGAGGTTGTGTTGTTGATTGGCAGTTACAAAGTTTCTTTGTCATTGATAACTTCAAATTGTTGCCTTAAATTTCAAGGCACTGGGAAAATATTTTAAGTAGTATTTGAGAAAAACTTACTAATTTCTGAAGTTAAATATATGGCGGGACCAGAATGTTAACATTAAAGTTTTTATTAGTATCAGATTACAGATTCTGAGTAACATGATTCAGATGAACTTGTAGGATCATGTATCTGGTAGTTAGGTTCTGAACAATTCTATTTTTAAATAACAGTGACCTTTACCTTTGTTGAACCACACTCAAAATGAGTCTGCTCTAAGACAACCAACATAACAAGTCTGAACTTGGTGGGATCATTAGTCCTTAAGTTGTGATCAGGACAAGGCAATTCTACTTTTAGTAAGTGATCTCACTTTTAACAAAAAGCAAAATCAATAGAGTTGATCCTCTTCTCTAAGACAATTCATGCACAAAGATAAGACTTTGATTGGTCATTTGTTCTTTGAAATTCCATTTTCAGTCACACTGACCTTGACCATTGACCGAATTGTTGCTCTTCCTTAGGTCAACCAACATACAGCACCAAATTTGTACATTTTGTGACCATGTCTTTTAGAGCTGGGATCCAGAAAAGGAATTATTATATTCAATAACTGGGACCTTGATCGTTGACAACCAACAAAGCAAATATTAGCCTAGAGATTTGTGCAATTATGAGTTTGGAAGTTATGGGTCTGGACAAAAAACACCATTAGTTAACAGTGACCTCGACCTTTTACAAAGTACACGTAGGATCATCAGGTTTCTTCCTCTCTCTTACTTGTGGGACAAATCCCATATCAAGTTAGAGCTTTCTGTGACCTGAAGTTTGCATCTTGAACAGAAATGTAAACAAATCGACAGATATTCTGGGAGATTGCTCCATCTCCCAAAGTAACATGTGTTTGATGGTTGATGTAGGGGAGGGGAAATAGGTATAGGGTGACACCTTCCTTACTTTAAATCAGGTTTTAATATCTCTTGATGTAACTTACATACATAAAGCTTTGTTTTCTGAAAATGAAAATGATAAACGGTGCACGTTAGGAGTTCAGGACAGAAGTTCCTGGTCACAGTGATGACCTTTTCTGATCTCATAGCTCCTTTGATACACTGCTAAATACTCAAGCTTTACAAACAGTATATTTCCACGTTTGAGATTTCTATGTCAGTGTGTATCACTAGATAGCAGACAATGGTAGAAAATGATGTATCTCTTCAGGAGGAAAGCAATCTGCTGAGTACATACACTAAGTATAACCTTGATTTCAACTTCATATTTACTGTATTTACCTCAAGAATTCTAAAAAAATCTGAATATATTATCTGAAAATTGATTAAATTAAGAAATAACAAGGCATCGCCAATGATACAAATGCCCTTGGGTACAGAAGTCTACAGTCTATTAGAGGGTACAGAAGTATACAGTCTATTTTAGGGTACAGAAGTCTAGGCTATTAGAGGGTACAGAAGGCTACAGTCTATTAGAGGGTGTGTATACTTGGGTACAGAAGAATCTACAGTCTATTAGAGGGTACACAAGAGTCTACAGTCTATTAGAGGGTACACAAGAGTCTACAGTCTATTAGAGGGTACACAAGAGTCTACAGTCTATTAGAGGGTACAGAGGAGTCTACAGTCTATTAGAGGGTACAGAGGAGTCTACAGTCTATTAGAGGGTACAGAGGAGTCTACAGTCTATTAGAGGGTACAGAATTCTACAGTCTATTAGAGGGTACACAAGAGTCTACAGTCTATTAGAGGGTACACAAGAGTCTACAGTCTATTAGAGGGTACAGAGGAGTCTACAGTCTATTAGAGGGTACATAAGTATACAGTCTATTAGAGGGTACAGAGGAGTCTACAGTCTATTAGAGGGTACAGAGGAGTCTACAGTCTATTAGAGGGTACATAAGTATACAGTCTATTAGAGGGTACAGAAGTCTTTAGTCTATTAGAGGGTACAGAAGTCTACAGTCTATGAGAGGGTACAGAAGTCTTTAGTCTATTAGAGGGTACAGAAGTATACAGTCTATTAGAGGGTACATAAGTCTAGGCTATTAGAGGGTACAGAAGTCTACAGTCTATTAGAGGGTGTGTATACTTGGGTACAGAAGAATCTACAGTCTATTAGAGGGTACAGAAGTCTACAGTCTATTAGAGGGTGTGTAACTTGGGTACAGAAGGTACCTTGACTTTTGACCTTGTTCCTCCCATTGTCATGTCCAATCATTGTGCTCAGTTTAAATATAATCAGATTAACATACTAGACTTGAACTGTGGAGCCAAAGAGGCATACCCTAGAGAAATCTTAACATTTACATATTACTGTGTATCCTGACCTTTGACCTCAAATTTCATTGGGGTCATCTTTGCATTCTGCCATTGTACCGCGTTTGGGTAAGATTACTATAAATGGCCTCTTGTCTATATCTCGGAGGGGATCACAAACTGTACATGGAGTTGAGTGAATGAATTAGCGAAAAAGAAAAAAATGTTATTAATGAGAAACGGAAAATGTAATCAGTGTTGTGTGAGGAAAACTCTAAATAAATACTAAACAACAATAGGGGAAAATGACGATGACAACAAAATTATTACGAATATCTCTCAAACACTGGCATAAACTCAATAAAAACAAAAAATATGGAATTATTTAAAATGTTAAAAAATTAAAAATAATTTCTCCAATTTTCAACAAAACCATTCTGCATGTTTATTAGTCAAATTATCCATAGGAAATCTGGTCATGTCATAACAATGTCAATGTGTATGTTGCCTGTCTTATGATACAGCTGTACATTATAACTTTCTCATCCTAATGTTTCAGTGAATCCTGTCTAAACAGAACACTTTATAAGGGGACCCAGAAACGTGTTGTAACCAGATCTTCAAGCCCCTATTCATTCCTAAAGCAGGCTTTCAGTCCAACTGTATACATCTAAGAAGAGGCCAACAGGCTTAATGTTTTCATCAGTTTAATTTCACTGCAGCACAACTGGAGTTCAAATTATATTTCAGGTGATGGTAGGTCGTGATGGATATTTGACTGACCCGAAAAATAAAAAACACTTTGTCAGGATTGTGGACGACAAATGAAGACAGATCACAATATATAAATGTAAACATGTAAACTAGACTTTCAACATCATATCTCTTGGACATTGATTTGACACTTGAATTTAGAATTTGTTGTTACACTTAGTGATGATTCTTATGCGTATGAAGTTTCCTTGAAATGATAGCATTAGTTACCTAAGTGAGCGTGAAGCAGTACATACTACACTTGTTACTGATAATAAAGAAATATTTTTTCAGGAACCGATAAATAAACGGTATACAGAACAATGTTTCCGTATACATGTGATACCTTTATTACATCAATGTTCAAGCTTTTATAAAAAATTAGCCATTCTTAAATATTTTAAGTTAATCTATAATTCAGGATGAGCAGACACTGCAGACAGAAATCAATAAAGGCCCATAACTCCAAAAATGTTCATTGGATACAACTGGTTATTAAACTTGCAGAAGTGAAAAAATAATATAAGTCCCATTGTCAATAAGCATGTACCATAACATGTGCCGTTAACATTAAGACAAGCAAATACACTATACAGAGTCTTTTACAGAAAGATAATCTATGTAAATTCTAATATCGTATATATATTTCACCGATATTCTCTACCTTAATTTTTTAAAAGTACAGTCATTATTTTAGTTCACCAGTTGGGCTGTTAATTTAAATCGTTCTCAGCCCTTAATTAAAACAAAGACACAGAATTTCAAAATCAATTGATAAACCATACATTCACCACTCACATTAAAATAGAAAATAACATCTAGGCTTGCAGCACTTCAAACCTCTCCATCATAGGGTCTTCCCCAAAATGTTCCTGGACGTGTCTTTCAAACTCTTCCTGAGGCAGTCCTCCTGGAAACACTGCTGTGCACATTGGACATTCTCGACCATTTTCTCCCTGTGATACATTTTGCAGCGTTGGAGTTCCCTCCTCCTCATTGACATCCATACAATCCAAAACATGTTGTTGGAATTTATCAATGGGCGTAGTTAGGAAATTTTTATTACACACTGGACATTTCTGGGTATTACTACCATTTGACTGGTCACTGCGCCCTATTAACGCTGACACATTAGCGTAATCTCCGTTGGCCTGCTCTTGTGTTGGTGGGAGAAACACCTTGATATTTTCGTAATTGGCTTCCTGTGATGATGGTAATGGCGGATACAAAACAACAGTCCCACTATCCTCCAGCCTTGTATATGATCCTTGCGGTGCAGCACTCCTATAAATTGTATCATTCAAAGTTAATTTTTTATCATCTATTCGAAGGGCTTGTAAGCGCTGGTCATTTTCGTACATGGGTCCTTGACGCCCATCGCTGGATGGTTGGTATATAGTGTCAGGCAATACTGAAGCATCCTCTAGACGCAGTCCCGGTTGTTGGTCAAGATACCGTGCCATGGAGTAAGAACTGCCGGAGGGATTTACTGGTATCTTCGGAGAGGACATTTTGGGGGATCTGTTGAGAACAGGTGAGTCTGGAGCATCATGTGAAGGCTGTGGTGCTGGCACAGGTAACTGGTTTGAAGACGGAGACTGAACCATGACAGGGCCCCTGCTTATCCTGGCATCAGCAAAGTTTTGATGTAATGTCGAATTATTTTGCCTTCTCGCTTCCACTTCCGCCAGTGACTCGCGTGAATACACTGGTGTGTCAAGCTGATTTGGCACATACTGCTGTCTACTACTGGAAGGAGGACTACTCCCCGTGTTCTGCAAATGTGTTTGTGCACTGATTGTGAGAGCACCTGATTGGCGAGGTCTTGCCCC
The DNA here is from genome assembly GCF_002113885.1 of Mizuhopecten yessoensis. NCBI lineage: Eukaryota > Metazoa > Mollusca > Bivalvia > Pectinida > Pectinidae > Mizuhopecten > Mizuhopecten yessoensis. The sequence goes on from NW_018408507.1 coordinate 519,190, forward strand.
AGCACCATGTTGTTCTAACACATTAAGTGGGAGAAGAGATTCTCCGTCAGGCCGTCTGGCAGAATCTTGAATCTGGTAATCACTGTTTCTCGAAGCTGCAGCTTCAGCCTCTGAAATGACAAAAAATACTTACAATAATTTCCTAGTATGGTTTCAACATACATTAAATGATACGTGGGTAGATTGACCCTATGTTTAAACCCCCCACAAGAGCCCTGGGACTTAACTTGTTAACATAACTACAATTCCTGAAATTGGACACAAAACAGTTGATCCCATATCCCTATGCATGTAAAAGACACTTCTTTAGAGATTCAAACAGGGAATGAATGGAATTGTTTTTCATAATTTTGCCTGTATGAACAAAAATAAGTTACATTTTGCATGAAGTTTGCTACTGACAAGTACTGTATTCATTACAGCTATTTACTTCCTAATTCATAATTATTTAGGGATAAAAGCGTGTAGGCCAAAATTGATTGTACATATGTATATAAGCCTCAGAATGACACTCAATCAACTGAATTGATAGCCCTAAAAGATATTTTTCTGGTAGCTTTAACGAAGGAACTAATACAGAAGAAATAAAAATATACAATAGTATACCATAGGCATAGGAGTATACATAAATTCAGCCACGTTATAGAACACTTAAATTATGATGTATATTACCTCAGTAGCAACATAACAGATTCATAAAAATATGAAATATGAAATACACATACAGTACCTGCATACATGAATATTGTCCAAGTCTTTATAATAAAACAAGTTTTACTGATTATATTTAGGTACAACCAATGCTCAGAGAGGAGCAGTTTCTGAGTATATATGTGTTTGACCATTTACACAGTACTGCACTTTATGACCTCATCATTAAACGTTTGTCCAAGACTAAACTACTTCAAAATGTTTTTTCCTCAAAATGAATCTTAATCAAACAGCTCAAACCATGTTTCATAATTGCTTAATGTTAAATCTATGTATACAAACATGTATGTAAATCAGAATCAGTTTGTGCTCCAGCTGCTGGAGCCTTGTGTTACCTTTTTGATTCCTACAAAATGTTTTGATCATGTCCAGCTGCTTATTGATGATACTGTTCTGTTCCTGAACCTTTTCCTTCAGCTCATCAATGTACTTCGTCTGATATTCCATTATCCCCATCATGTGTTTTTCTTGTAGTCTACTCTCTTCTGAGAACGACTCTGGGTTTTGTCTTCCAACCTTTTTCTCTAATAAGTCTTTGCGGTCTGACAATTGTTCAATGAGCATATCACGATCCTTTAATAGATTTGCTGATTTTTCTAGTTCTGCTGTTGTTTTTCTGTTACGCAGCTGTAAGGTATTAACGTCAGCCTCCAATCTTTTGTACTTTGTGTATAAATCTGAATACTTTCTCTCCATCTCCTTTTCCCTCCCTGCACTTGTATTTTTCAAACGAAGAATTTGTCTTTGTAAGCTATCTGCGTACCCTAAATTAGCGCGAAGGTGAGGGTTGGGCTCCACAGCTCCTGAAGCTGTTTGATTTCCTGCTCCGGCTGCGCCAGCCAGTGCAGTGGTGTTCATAATAAATGGGCGATTGGTGTTCTGAATCCTTTGGGCTTCCATGTCCTTTATCGCCTGTCTCATGGAGTGCACCTTTGCGGTTTGTTCATTGTATCGGAGTTTAAGATCATGGTAGGCGTTCCTGAGGGCATGCAGCGAGGCAGCGTCATTCTCTGGCTTGCCAGTACTAATGTACAGTTGAAGGTTACTTTGGAAATCGTCTGTGACAGGAACTGGGTATCCCAGGTTATCTATATCCTCTTGTTGGTCAAGTACCGCAATGTCGTCCTCGCCGTTCATTTTGCTCTGCTTATTAGTCTGAAAAGGGAAGAATAGAATGAATATTGAATCCTGGAAAAATTTCCCCTGCAGTTTAAACTTTTACCTTTTACAGCTTTTCAGATGCTGTTTTCATGACAACAGGATATTTCTTGAGCGCAGAAGTTACTTAAAAATATCAAAAGGCAACATTCTCTTCTGTGATTAACTAATGCACGAAAATTATCATTATTTTTTAATGACAACTGGAAATTTCTTGAAATAATGCACTTAATCATATCAAATAGAGATCCCAGAGTGGTCTTAGCGCCCACCATTGTACCATCTTCATTAGTCCTATGTCAGTTTGATCGAGTCATGATGTAAACAGTAAATGCATCTTGAGGTAACTTTTGATTTCAAATTCATACTGCTGTGTATAAAAGACAAGAGAGTTTGTCGTTTCACATAATTACTAGAATAGTATAAGTACACTTTCATTAATGCAAAAGAAATAGAAGCGATCATTTCAATAAGAGAAAGATCTGTTTAGTACTTTGTGCAGCCATATTGCTTTTAAGATCACTCTCAAATAAAACCTGCACAAGTAAGGACCAAGGGGAACTTACATGTGAAATTTGAGAAAGAACCGTCAAGTACTTTCTGAGAAATAACGATAAAAAGAATTGTTTAAGGACAGACAGCTGACCACGGACGACGAGTGGTTTGAACAGATGATGGTGGGCTAAAAGGCACTGCTCTACACTTTGACAGTCTCCTGTGGAAAGTTTGAGGAATCTGTAATGGTTTTAGAGATATGGACGGACAGACACACACACGGAACCTGTTTGTATATCCCTCGCTAAGTTTATACACACATGGAAGTGAAACGTGTGAACGTTGATTCTGCCCTGTAAATATGATACTATAAAGGTTTATACCAGGATATGAAGAAAGAAAATAGGATGATGTTATCACAGCTTTGAGTTAGTGTATATCAAGGAAGCAGACTTACAGCTCATTATGTCAGCAGTCAATAGTCTGGTGGTTTTATCACATCATAATGCTGTCACTGATTACTGTATAACATGAAATGTTTGTGGTGTATAAACATACGTGGTTTTCGTGGTTGCTATTGAACCACGAAAATAAATACGAACAAATTTGAATGATTTACATGTCTACTGTTGTTAATATAGGATATCCACGAAATTTTGTACCACGAAACAATCTAAAAGGCTTCAAACTACGAAGGAAAGTACCCACGAAGATTTCGTGTCATACAGAACAGGATGGGTGTATTAAGCGTACTTACAAGTACAGGTACAGAACGTGCACATGTAGTTGTAACACACCTACAATGGGTGTTATTTACAACAACATGTGCACAGAAACGTTCTCATTGTCTTCTTCACAGCATCCTTCAATTCTCTCTGAAAAACAAAGAAGGAAATAATGGAGATAGAATTCTAGGTATATATATATCAATGCACACACAGCTCACTGCTATATAATTATGTTAATAGGTTACTGGTCATTACTGAACAGTACCTTGGTGTATATATATATCAATGCACACACAGCTCACTGCTATATAATTATGTTAATAGGTTACTGGTCATTACTGAAAAGTACCTTGGTATATATATATCAATGCACACGAAGCTCACTGAGCTATATAATTATGTTAATAGGTACGTTACTGGTCATTACTGAAAAGTACCTTGGTATATATATATCAATGCACACGAAGCTCACTGAGCTATATAATTATGTTAATAGGTTACTGGTCATTACTGGAAAGTACCTTGGCATATATATATCAATACACACACAGCTCACTGAGCTATATAATTATGTTAATAGGTTACTGGTCATTACTGAAAAGTACCTTGGTATATATATATCAATGCACACACAGCTCACTGCTATATAATTATGTTGCAGATAATGCAAGTACAATTTCTGGATTTCCTTATGCTAAATACGAATTATTGAGATGAAATACTGAGAAACAAAGACCTATAAATAGAAAATGTACATGAAAACTACTAGGAAACTGAAAATACAATGTTTTCCCTATTTGTTTGGTATTTCCAATTTTCCACATTTTTTTTCTCTGAATGGCTATTTGTGATACACACAATAATGACAAAAACAAACAAAAAATGTCTCCCAGCCATATTTCCCTGGTATGCACATATCTGCTATTAGCCTATCAATGTAAGGAATTTTGAAGGATTTATTTGAAATTGTGCCCGTAATGACGCACATTTCTAAATGCACTATGTATACAAACACTGTTAACAAACCACGTAGTTAGTCCAGTGGATGACTAAGGTACATTTAACCTACATATAATATACATGGAAGGTGATTAATAAGGTACATTCAACCTACATATAATATACATGGAAGGTGATTAATAAGGTACATTCAACCTACATATAATATACATGGAAGGTGATTAATAAGGTACATTCAACCTACATATAATATACATGGAAGGTGATTAATAAGGTACATTCAACCTACATATAATATACATGGAAGGTGATTAATAAGGTACATTCAACCTACATATAATATACATGGAAGGTGATTAATAAGGTACATTCAACCTACATATAATATACATGGAAGGTGATTAATAAGGTACATTCAACCTACATATAATATACATGGAAGGTGATTAATAAGGTACATTCAACCTACATATAATATACATGGAAGGTGATTAATAAGGTACATTCAACCTACATATAATATACATGGAAGGTGATTAATAAGGTACATTCAACCTACATATAATATACATGGAAGGTGATTAATAAGGTACATTCAACCTACATATAATATACATGGAAGGTGATTAATAAGGTACATTCAACCTACATATAATATACATGGAAGGTGATTAATAAGGTACATTCAACCTACATATAATATACATGGAAGGTGATTAATAAGGTACATTCAACCTACATATAATATACATGGAAGGTGATTAATAAGGTACATTCAACCTACATATAATATACATGGAAGGTGATTAATAAGGTACATTCAACCTACATATAATATACATGGAAGGTGATTAATAAGGTACATTCAACCTACATATAATATACATGGAAGGTGATTAATAAGGTACATTCAACCTACATATAATATACATGGAAGGTGATTAATAAGGTACATTCAACCTACATATAATATACATGGAAGGTGATTAATAAGGTACATTCAACCTACATATAATATACATGGAAGGTGATTAATAAGGTACATTCAACCTACATATAATATACATGGAAGGTGATTAATAAGGTACATTCAACCTACATATAATATACATGGAAGGTGATTAATAAGGTACATTCAACCTACATATAATATACATGGAAGGTGATTAATAAGGTACATTCAACCTACATATAATATACATGGAAGGTGATTAATAAGGTACATTCAACCTACATATAATATACATGGAAGGTGATTAATAAGGTACATTCAACCTACATATAATATACATGGAAGGTGATTAATAAGGTACATTCAACCTACATATAATATACATGGAAGGTGATTAATAAGGTACATTCAACCTACATATAATATACATGGAAGGTGATTAATAAGGTACATTCAACCTACATATAATATACATGGAAGGTGATTAATAAGGTACATTCAACCTACATATAATATACATGGAAGGTGATTAATAAGGTACATTCAACCTACATATAATATACATGGAAGGTGATTAATAAGGTACATTCAACCTACATATAATATACATGGAAGGTGATTAATAAGGTACATTCAACCTACATACATATACATGGAAAGTTTAAAGTAATCATCAATCCAGCCAACACCAGTTCAGTCACCTAGTAATCTAACTGTCCCACAAAACTCTCTCTCTTTTTTTTTTGGAACAAATGTGACTTAGTTATCCTCTCGAGATCAGAATAAATGTGACTTATCTTCTCGTGATCAGAACAAATGTGACTTAGTTATCTTCTCGTGATCAGAACAAATGTGACTTAGTTATCTTCTCGTGATCAGTACAAATGTGGTAAGGATCATCAGTGATGATCTCTACCAAGTTTCACTAAAATCAACTCCTTAGAACTTGATCCAGTTTAAGTTTGAAATAGTTTTCTCAAAATGGTGGCTCTGGCGACCATATTAGATTTCTGATCAACCTGCAAATTGACAACACTTTGTCAGGATCATAAACAGAACATCCCAAACTAGTTTCTGTCAAAACAGCTCAATAAAACTTGAGTTTAAGTTACAAACAGTTTTTTTAAAACGGTGGCCATGGCATGCAGCCATGTAATGGATTTCTGGACTGACCTGAAAAAAGAACATTTCCTCCGGAAATGTCAGTATGACAGTCATATTTCCATCAAGAAAAATGAAATCCCTTCAGTAGTATTTCAGATTAAGTTGAAAACTTCAATTTTTTATGTATGATGGATAAAAATGGATTGCAAGTCATATAGGTCACTTGAGCCTTTGATTAGGTGACCTAAAGCTACAGATTTAACTAAACTTGATTACCAGGTATACTATATCAGTATACTATCTGTATACTATCAGTATACTATCTGTCATGACTTGTATGACAAAGATAAGTCATTGTGTCACAATGACAGGCGAGATTATACAGGTCATCAATACTATTTTGGTGTTATGACCGTCACATAAAACCCTCTAATCCATCAATACACATTGATATACAATATATTGTCTACATGTTCAGTATAATGTAATGTTACATAACTATATATTGTACATATTAACAAGATTCAACCATTTCCAAAAAAAATAAAGGAAAACATGACAATTCAGTCAATAGTTTGGACTATTATACAAAATTTGTCCCTATATAAATTAAACACTTTGATAAGCAAGAAATACAAATTGTGACTTAATAACCTTCACCTCGGAACACAGAAATAATAATTGTGACCTAATAACCTTCACCTTGGAAAACAGATATAATAAATGTGCCCTAATACCCTTCACCTTGGAAAACAGATATAATAACTGTGACCTAATAACCTTCACCTTGGAACACAGAAATAATAATTGTGACATAATAACCTTCACCTTGGAACACAGAAATAATAACTGTGACATAATAACCTTCACCTTAGAACACAGATATAATAACTGTGACCTAATAACCTTCACTTTGGAACACAGAAATAATAATTGTGACCTAATAACCTTCACCTTGGAACACGAATATGATAACTGACCTAATAACCTTCACCTTGGAACACAGAAATAATAATTGTGACCTAATAACCTTCACCTTGGAAAACAGATATAATAACTGTGACCTAATAACCTTCACCTCGGAACACGAATATGATAACTGACCTAATAACCTTCACCTTGGACCACAGAAATAATAATTGTGACCTAATAACCTTCACCTTGGAACACGAATATGATAACTGACCTAATACCCTTCACCTTGGAACACAGATATAATAACTGACCTAATAACCTTCACCTTGGAACACAAATATGATAACTGACCTAATAACCTTCACCTTGGGACACAGATATAATAACTGACCTAATAACCTTCACCTTGGAACACAGATATAATAACTGACCTAATAACCTTCCCCTTGGAACACGAATATGATAACTGACCTAATACCCTTCACCTTGGAACACAGATATAATAACTGACCTAATAACCTTCACCTTGGAACACAGATATAATAACTGTGACCTAATAACCTTCACTTTGGAACACAGAAATAATAATTGTGACCTAATAACCTTCTCCTTGGAACACGAATATGATAACTGACCTAATAACCTTCACCTTGGGACACAGATATAATAACTGACCTAATAACCTTCACCTTGGAACACAGAAATAATAATTGTGACCCAATAACCTTCACCTTGGAACACGAATATGATAACTGACCTAATAACCTTCACCTTGGGACACAGATATAATAACTGACCTAATAACCTTCACCTTGGAACACGATTATGATAACTGACCTAATAACCTTCACCTTGGAAAACAGATATAATAAATGTGACCAAATAACCTTCACCTTGGAAAACAGATATAATAAATGTCACCTAATAACCTTCACCTTGGAAAACAGATATAATAACTGTGACCTAATAACCTTCCCCTTGGAACACGAATATGATAACTGACCTAATAACCTCCCCCTTGGAACACAGATATAATAACTGACCTAATAACCTTCCCCTTGGAACACGAATATGATAACTGACCTAATAACCTTCACCTTGGGACACAGATATAATAACTGACCTAATAACCTTCACCTTGGAACACGAATATGATAACTGACCTAATAACCTCCCCCTTGGAACACAGATATAATAACTGACCTAATAACCTTCACCTTGGAACACGAATATGATAACTGACCTAATACCCTTCACCTTGGAACACAGATATAATAACTGACCTAATAACCTTCACCTTGGAACACGATTATGATAACTGACCTAATAACCTTCACCTTGGAACACAGATATAATAACTGTGACCTAATTATAACCTTCACCTTCTCCCCCGTAAACATATTTATTGACGTAATTCGGTACTTTATACTGTTATGATCAACCTGAAATTTTGCACACACCTAAGTAACTGGTAAGTGCATAATATCGATGAATCAGAAGAAAAAATGTAAAAAAATGATTAACGAATTCCTAGGCGCACAGAAATATCTCTTGACACTCATTCCTCCGAAATAGGCATCTTCCTCAACGTATTTTGGTACTTTTTACTGTTACCATCGACCTTAAATTTTGCACACACCTAGGTAAGTGCATAAAATAAATGAATCAGAAGAAAAAAGTAAAAAAATCAAATTACAAATTCCTTGGCATGCGAAAACCACACTGGACTATCATTTCTCCCTGGACTATGGAACACCAAATTTACATATATATATTCAGTTAATTGTACCTATCTTCAAATAATTGAAGATAGGTACAATTAATTGAAGATAGGAACAATTAATTGAAGATAGGTACAATTAATTGAAGAAAGGTTCAATTCAATTGAACATAGGTTTAATTCGTCATATTTGAACCTATATTTAATTGAATTGTACCTATCTCCAATTGAATTGCACCTATATTCAATTGAATTGTACCTACATGTGTCTTCAATCATTTGAAGATAGGAGCAATTATTTGAATTATATGTTAATTTGGCGTTCCATACTGAACACTCGTTAGGTTGACCCCCTTAGTCTACTTGGAGTGGGCTGGGGGTGGTTCCGAGTTGTTTCACCTGAAATCCCGTTCGCCCGAGGTTGTTTCGCCCTAAAACAAAAAATTTAGGGCGAAACATAGTTTGGTATTTTCTTTCAATGTTAGTAGTTTTAAGACACAAATTAAGTCTTCTTAGTCTGCTATATCATTAAAATCAATTTCACAAACAAAAAATGTTTGTCTTGTTTTTAAGCGAGTGTCACACAGCTGTGGCTGTGAAACGGCAGCTGTGAAAAGCTGACTCCGCTCTCACATACTAGATACATAAAATATACCTAACACCAATGTAGAAAGTCATCAATAAGTTTAGTTAATATTTTTAAATATTCATTATTATATTAGTATAAAATAAAAAAATAAAAAGGTATTTAGGGCGAAACAACCTCCCTTGAGCGAACGGGATTGAGGGCGAAACAACCCTTAGCGCGAATAGGATTTAGGGCGAAACAACCTGACCCGTTACCCCACGGGTCACATAAAGTCGCCTCTTATCAAAACACTTTCCCCGAACCACATGTGTCCTCTAGTTACCATGGTCCAGGATATAAATTCTGAACCCTTATCGATCACATCTCATCGAGAAATCCTCCCAATCTGAGCTCCAGTAACTTATAAACAAAAAATCAATATAGTAGCCCTCCCCTCCCACCCTTAGTCCGCTCCTGATCGACCCAACGGTACAGTCGTGTACTGGCCACACTTCACCTTATTTAATAGGAATATTTAGTTGATGACGGATAGTTTCCATTTAGCAGACGTTTTATCTCGGATGGAGGGTACCGTATGTAACGCATGCCATCTGTACGTCAGGGCGAGCCTGGCTCTGTACTGTAACAGTATATTGTAAAATAGTATTGTTATATAACGTCTTCGTAGCCACACAGGCAACAATGAACACGGCTACATATTTACCTGGCGTCTTTAAGTTGTGATGTTTGAGAATATCATTTGCAAATGGCGTTCCAGTGATGATTATTTATAGAATAATGGAGTTTCCCTCTGGGCTTTCCCACTAGTTAATATACTGTAGTTATCTCCCTTACTCCAGTGTAAAATTGTATGCCTGCCGAAGCTTAGGTTAACGTTGCGAGTCCCAACGCTCTGTGTTGTATCTCCGACGAAAAAGAGTTCCAATTTATTCGGCACTTTTTTTCGGCTTGAAATTGCCTATTCATTTACTATATAAATGATTAGGTATAAGAAACAAAAGTATTTATGACGGTTATTTTTTTCACAAAATAATCATATCTTCAGGATTCTTTAATTATAAAGATTTACGCAACATTATACCTCAGTATGCATGTTTGTATTATATTGTATTTAATATACATGTAAGTACATGCATAGTATTGCATAACAATAAACGTGTTTGTAAAAATTGCATTGTTGTTTGTATAATATTATTTCATAATACACTGTATAAATATTGTGTAATAAACTATAATTGTAAGTGTAGGTATAATAATGTTTTTATCACATTATTTACTGTGAATTAACAAGTGAATATAATCATGTCATATTTTTTGCGTGTTAACCCCTGTCATATGAACAATTGTGACGTCACGCTTAGGACAAGTACATGACGTCACAGACTTACGCACTTGAGTCAAAATGGCGGCTTTTTACATTTCAAGGTTGTATGAAAATTGTCGTTTTACACGAATAAATGCCACAAATCTTGATTATGTGATAAAAAGGATGTAACACTCATTTTCGTTTTAGCTCGCCAGAGGCTGGCTAAATTAAACAATTCTTAGACTCGTTTCAAGATCCTATATATAGTATACGTGTTCGTAGATAAATTGCATGCAGGTATAATATTGAATCATAATATATATGATTGAGTAAATATTGTAATGTAATATACATGTATGCATAAAATTGTATCACAATATATATGCATGCGTTATATTATATCTTTATAATATTAATATGCACATGTTTTACATTGTATCATAATAGAGAGGAATGAATAATATTGTATTCAGTTTAACATCCAAATTGAATGATATTGTATTTTAACACACAAGTATGTAAAACATTTTATGATATTTAAAGTCTTAGTATAATATCGAATTATAATATATCTGTATGTATAATATTGTATTTTTATAAACGTATTTGGTATAAATTGTATTATGATATACGTGTTTGTATGATATTGTATTAGCATACAAGTGTTTGTATAATATTGTATTATAATATACGTGTTTATGTAATATTATATTATAACATACATGTATGTATGCTATTGTATTTTTAATATATACGTATTTGTATAAATTTTTATTACAATATACGTGTACATTTTAACATACGTGTTTGTATGATATTGTATTATAACATACGTGATTGTATGATATTGTATTATAATATACGTGTTTGTATATAATATTGTATTATAATATACGTGTTTGTATAATACTGAATTGTAACATACATGATTGTATAATATTATATAAAAATAAACATGCTTGTATGATATTGTAGTATAACATACGTGATTGTATGATATTGTATTATAACATACGTGATTGTATGATATTGTATTATAATATACGTGTTTGTGTAATATTGTATCATAATATACGTGTTTGTATAATATTGTATTATAATATACGTGTTTGTATAATATTGTATTATAATAAACATGCTTGTATGATATTGTATTATGATATACGTGTTTGTATAATATTGTATTATAATAAACATGCAAGTATAATATTGTATTATAATAAACATGCTTGTATAATATTGTATTATAATATACGTGTTTGTATAATGTTGTATTATAATATACGTGTTTGTATAATATTGTATTTTAGTATACGTGTTTGTATAATATAGTATTATAATACACGTGGTTGTATAATATAGTATTATAATATACGTGGTTGTATAATAATGTATCATAATAAACTTGTTTGTATAATATTGTATCATAATATACTTGTTTGTATAATGTTGTATTATAATATACGTGTTTGTATAATATTATATTTTAGTATACGTGTTTGTATAATATTGAACTATAACATAAGTGTTTGTATAATATTGAACTATAACATACGTGTTAGTATAATATTGAACTATAACATACGTGTTTGTATAATACTGAACTATAACATACGTGTTAGTATAATATTGAACTATAACATACGTGTTTGTGTAATATTGAACTATAACATACGTGTTTGTATAATATCGAACTATAACATACGTGTTAGTATAATATTGAACTATAACATACGTGTTTGTGTAATATTGAACTATAACATACGTGTTTGTATAATATTGAACTATAACATACGTGTTTGTATAATATTGTATTATAACATACGTGTTTGTATAATATTGTATTATAATATACGTGTTTGTATAAGATTGAACTATAACATACGTGTTTGTATAATATTGTATTATAATATACGTGTTTGTATAATATTGAACTGTAACATACGTGTTTGTATAATATTGAACTATAACATACGTGTTTGTATAATATTGTATTATAACATACGTGTTTGTATAATATTGTATTATAATATTCGTGTTTGTATAATATTGAACTATAATATACGTGTTTGTATAATATTGAACTATAACATACGTGTTAGTATAATATTGAACTATAACATACGTGTTTGTATAATATCGATTAAGATATACGTGTTCGTATACAATTGTATTAGTATAAACCATATTTTATTTCGTAAATTTGCAATTACAAAATACAGACCATTTAACTATTACATACATGAAATAGGATCCAGAAACAAGTTATTAAACTTATATCAATCTGTTTCCTTAGCAGAAATAATAATGGATAATAGAGATTTTTAAGTAGAAGAAAGAGGAGAAGAAATAGGAAGAGAAGAAAGAACAGCATTTGCCATTGTACAAACGTTAACCTATGTCAATGTCGCTGATGGCATAACGGATTTATAACAGTGGGGCATGTATGTTGTGTACTACTACAAAGATGCTACAAAAATACCGATAGCATATGGCACAACTGATATGGGGAAAAACCCAGGCGCGCGCACAACCACACCCCCTCGCACCCCCCCCTCACGCACACACAAAACCGAGGTTTAAATGAGTGAAAAAATGGGTGTATGAATTAAATAGGTAAAACACGTTTTGATTTAATAATAAAATTTTGTACACAGTTAAATATATTTCGATTTTGGGCAGGTGAAAGATTGTTGTCGCCAAACAGTAGGGTTTCTACTGAGGTATGATTTTGTATTGGCCTGAAACATATTTGTCTGGGGAGCCATTTGTCTAATGTGTTCATAGTTCCGACAAGATAATAGATAATGATCGTTTGTTTTGTTAGCCTCACGGCAGGAACAGAGTGGACTCCCTACTAGATTTTTATGAAAAAGATGGCCGTTTAGTTTCATTCATTTCATTCTGAGCCTGGCATGGTATATTTGGCCTATTCTAGTACCGCAGAAGTACTATGAATCTTTTTGTAGTAAGTTTCTGTTAAGATGTAGCTTTAGTTTTTTTTTATGGATGCGTCATTCCGTATGTCTTCAGGGAGTTCACATTCCATAGAGTGACAGAAGCAGATAGGAAAGATTTTTGATATAAGTTTGTTCTACAACGTACAGGTCTAAATTACAATTGTATTATAATATACGTGTTTGAATAAAAATTTGTCAAAAATATACGTGTTTCTATAATATTGTATGTTTAATATTGTATTATAATATACCTGTATGTTTAATATTGTATTATGATATGCCTGTATATATAATATTATATTATAATACACTTTTATGTTTAATATTGTATTACAATATACCTGTATGTTCAATATTGTATTATGATATACCAGATTGTATTATATTATATTATTATATACCTGTATGTTTAATATGGTTTTATAATATACATGTTTGTACTATATTGTATCATTATACATGCATTTATAATAATACATATCATAATATGCGTGCCTGTATAACATTGCATAATGATAAACGTGTATGTTTAATATTATATTATAATATACGTGTATGTGAGATATTGTATCATAATACATGTGTTTGTCTAATATGATAACATAATATATATGCATTTTGAAATGATAATATGCATATAAGTACTTTTGTATAGCAATATGTGTATATACATTTTTATGTAATAAAACGAAACCTGTATACAAACTATTGTATAATAACACGTGTATAGACTTTTTTATAACATGTTTGTACATATTTTTATATAAATATACGTGTGTATATACTATTGTTTAATAATACGTGATACCATTTTTATTTAAAACGAATTGTGTATACAAAGTTTGGATAATGACATGTAAACACATTTTTTATTATAAAACGTGTATTCATATTTTTGTATAATAATACGTGAATACGTACTATTGTATAATAATACGTGTATACGTACTATTGCATAATAATACGTGTATACAGATCTTCATATAATAATACGTGTATTCAGATATTCATATAATAATACGTTTATACAAAACTTCATATAATAATACGTTTAAACGTACTATTGTATAAAAATACGTGTATACAGATCATCATATAATAATACGTGTAGACAGATATTCATATAATCATACGTGTATACAGATATTTCATATAATAATACGTATATACAGATCTTCATATAAGAATACTTGTATACAGATATTCATCTAATAATACGTGTATATAACTGTTTTAAAATAATGTGTATACATCTTTATTTATAAACCACACGTTTATACAAACTATAATAACCCGTATGTACATAAATTTATATAATAATACGTGTAAAAGTACTATTGTATAATAATGCGTGTATACAGATCTTCACATAATAATACGTGTAAACGTACGATTGTATAATAATACGTGAATACGTACTATTGCATAATAATACGTGTATACGGATATTCATATAATAATACTTGTAAACGTACTATTGTATAAAAATACGTGTATACAGATCATCATATAATAATACGTGTATGCAGATCTTCATATAATAATACGTGTATGCAGATCTTCATATAATATTACGTGTATACAGATCTTGATATAATAATACGTGTATGCAGATCTTCATATAATAATACGTATATACAGATCTTCATATATTAATACGTGTATACAGATATTTCATATAATAATACGTATATACAGATCTTCATATATTAATACGTGTATACAGAGCTTCATATAATAATACGTGTATGCAGATCTTCATATAATATTACGTGTATACAGATCTTGATATAATAATACGTGTAAACGTACTATTGTATAATAATACGTGTATACAGATATTCATTTAATAATACGTGTATATAACTGTTGTAAAATAATGTGTATACATCTTTATTTATAAACGACACGTTTATACAAACTATAATAACCCGTATGTACATAAATTTATATAATAATACGTGAATACATCCTTTGAAAAGTAGCATGTGTATATTATTTTCTAGATAAGTGTATAGATACTATCAAATACTATTGTATGATCATTTGTGGTTACATATTTCTATATAATAATATGTGCATGGATATTTCTTTATAATGCTACACCGATACGTACGTGTATGGTATAAACAGGTGTATATGTATGCTGCATGTATGTCAATTGTATCATAATAGCTATAAATAAGTAGTTTTATTAATTTTTTTCAGAGTTTCGTGTAAAATGGATCTCATCTGAAGAATTCGTTGATCAAATCACAGGCAATATTTTAACAAACCCGTCCCCACCCATGGTGATGTTACATTACTGACAGTTTTAATAGCTTTATTATTTTAATTTTAGATACAGTTTTGTACCTATACAAATACCACATAGTGGTCAAAACACATAGTGGTCAAATAGAGTTAATATTCTTAAAACAGAAAAGATAAGTGAACATATATATACCACATCGTAATATATACACAGATATACTGTCAGGTCGTCATGATAAGTATGTATACGTGTAACACACGCTTACGTATGTAAATGACTTACACGTACTACACACTCTGTCGGCACTAGCTGCACTACCAGATCGCAGGACACTTCCATTAATAATAAAATAAAACAAGGTACTTACTTGATAGGTAGTATTCACTAAACAACTACTGTACAATATTCCGCATACAGAGAAGAGAAAGTACGGAAGACTTCAAAACATCAACGTATTTGGGTTTTTTGAATGGTTATTCCCCGTACTAGACGGGGCGCCGTAAGGGTAAAGCGACCGAGTCGGTCTGATGCGGTCATTCGTTTTATTGAACGTGTTTATCGTCTGATGCATTCCCGGACTAGATGTATCGTATGAAACGAATTCGCAAATATAACAAGTATGAATTAAAAAATGCAATCGGAATACTTTAGTATCGGATTTGTGATTGACTTAAACCAAAGCGTCCAGGTGTCCGACTACATACGACCAAGCCCTGAAGACCAGCTAGATATGATGAAGTGTTAAATTCTTGATTTTTAATGGGGTTTTTTTAACTTCTTAGAGTAGTTTTTCTGGTGTTTTACTCATTTCCACTGCTTTATGCAATAAAAATCAACAGTTTTTAGATGGATTTGATGTTGTCGTCTGCTAATAGGGCTATGAATGGATGTAATTTAAGCTGACAAGATATAGCCCAACTACGATTGTTGAAGATCATTCAAAGACACGAGGTGATGACGTGGAAATGCGGGGATGGACAAATCAACTTAGAACCATAGCGGCAAAAGAAAGTGGTGGGGATCGAAGTCCAAACAACAAATGCGGGATATGACTGTCAACATGACGAAACTTTAATGACGAAATAGGTACTGACCTGTACTGGAGAAAAACAGACAAGACAAACAGCTCTTTGCTTGATTTAATCATTGTACTCCAATGAGCACATGCGTCCAGAACACACCTGTATGCCGGCAAAAACACACCTGTATGTCCGGCAAACACACATGTATGTCCGGCAAAACACACCTGTATGTCCGGCAAAACACACCTGTATGTCCGGCAAAACACACCTGCATGTCTGGCAAAACACATCTGTATGTCCGGCATAACTCACATGTATGTCCGGCAAAACACACCTGTATGTCCGGCAAACACACCTGTATGTCCGGCATAACACATCTGTATGTCCGGCAAAACACACCTGTATGTCCGGCAAAACACATCTGTATGTCCGGCAAAACACATCTGTATGTCCGACAAAACATACATGTATGTCCGGCAAAACACACCTGTATGTCCGGCATAACACACCTGAATGTATGGCAAAATACACCTGAAGCAGCCATGTCAATTACAAACTGTGTGCTACTATATCTACTTTCTACTTATAATCATATAATGTCTGAACACATTATCTGCATTCTGTTTACGACCTTTTTGATATGTTTCAGAGTAGCAATTACTCACATACAGTAACAATAACATTTGTAACAACACTTACACGATTGATGAAGCGCATGGTGGTAAACAAGCAGTATCCTTCAGTCGCTCAGGAGTTCTTCTGTGGCCAACAAACGACTCATGGGTGGTTTACGAATTAGCATCCACAGGAAATATCGAGCCATAAACTTGCTTGGTACTGAAGTGTCTATCGACGATGCCAACAGAAAGGACGCGCCTTCCGTGACAGAGATAAGACAGTGAATTGCCCAATTCCTGAACAGAGATGAAAACAGCAGACAGTTACCTGGGAAACAGGACTGTTTCGGTGTAGGAAAAATAAGCAACAAAAAAACGTTTACTTTATGTCTACTTCTATAAATTGTGGTAGAAATTAAGGTCAGGAATCCACACATGAAAGTAAGTCTTGCAGACTTTTGTAGGACATGACCAGAACAGGTAAATTATATAATTACTCTAACATCAGCAGAATATGTCTGTGTATATACCACCAAAATATCGCGCTCAAGCTGAAAAACTGTTTACAAATCATCTAATCCCAAAACTGATAATATATTCAGACACAATACTGAAGAGATGATACGGAACAATCTCTCCGAGAACACGTTATCTTTCATGCGTGGAAGCACCAAGCTATTCATGAGGAAAGCAGCAGAAACAAGAAAACTAGAAAAAGAATGATCGGTGGCAATGGAGCGGGACTCGGCAAAGTTCATGAAGCATACTAAACGAGTAAAAGTCCTACATCAAGATATCCAACCTCTAAAATAGTAATTGAGAAAGAAGCACGTGGTGGTCTGGAATAAGTTTTTAAAAAAACATCCAGTTACTTCACTGAAGTCGACGAAGTCCAAGTTGCTTAGTGGAACCCACGCACGGTATCACTTCACAAAACAGTAATTTATTACAAGGACGATATAGCTTTCGTCTGGCCCTTACCGTAATTTGCATTGTAGAATAGTTGATCGTTAATGTAAAGGAATTTGTTCATGGTGTGAGAAGTTTTATCAAAGACGGACCTACAAACGAATACCACAATACAGCATGAAGTTCATAGTGACTAACTTTGAGGCTCTGTTTGGAGTACATGGACTTACCTCAACGTTGGCAAAGAGGCAACGACAAAGATGTGATAGCGTTGATTATGGCAGATGAATGCCAATGTTGTGACAAGCCTCGGCAAGGCCATACTCCAAAATAGTATGAGAAAAGCGTTTGCTGGACACAACAACAGGACCCGATTGGTCTGGTCTGGACGCGACATAAGGACCTGCTTGGTCTTGACTAGACACAACATCAGGATCGGCTTGGTCAGGTTTGGACACGACATAAGGACCCACTTGGCCTGGTCTGGACACGACATAAGGACCCGCTTGGTCTGGTCTGGACACAACATCAGGACCTGCTTGATCTTGGCTGGACACAACATCAGGCCCAGCTTGGTCAGGTCTGGACACAACATCAGGACCCGCTTGGCCTGCTCTGGACACGACATAAGGACCCGCTTGGTCTGGGCTGGACACAACATCAGTACCTGCTTGATATGGGCTGGACACAACATCAGGCCCAGCTTGGTCAGGCCTGGACACAACATCAGGACCCGCTTGGCCTGCTCTGGACACGACATAAGGACCCGCTTGGTCTGGTCTGGACACAACATCAGGACCTGCTTGCTCTTGGCTGGACACAACATCAGGCCCAGCTTGGTCAGGTCTGGACCCAACATCAGGCCCAGCTTGGTCAGGTCTGGACACAACATCAGGACCCGCTTGGCCTGGTCTGGACACGACATAAGGACCTGCTTGGCCTGGTCTGGACACGACATAAGGACCCGCTTGGTCTGGCCTGGACACAACATCAGGACCTGCTTGATATGGGCTGGACACAACATCAGGCCCAGCTTGGTCTGGTCTGGACACAACATCAGGACCCGCTTGGCCTGCTCTGGACACGACATAAGGACCCGCTTGGTCTGGGCTGGACACAACATCAGGCCTAGCTTGGTCTGGGCTGGACACAACATCAGGACCCGCTTGGTCTGGTCTGGACACGACATAAGGACCTGCTTGGCCTGGGCTGGACACGACATAAGGACCCGCTTGGTCTGGGCTGGACACAACATCAGGACCCGCTTGGCCTGGTCTGGACACGACATAAGGACCCGCTTGGCCTGAGCTGAACACAACATCAGGACCAGCTTGGTCTGGTCTGGACACGACATAAGAACCCACTTGGTCTTGGCTAGACACAACATCAGGACCTGCTCGATCAAAGGTTGGTTAGAGTTAACTAGTGGTTGAGTAAATTTAAATATTAATACAATAAAACCAAGATCATGTGATGGCATGCTATAGGTTTGTTGAGACAACAATAGTTGATATGTTTTGAGGATTTATTTTGCTTTGAAAACCATGATGCCCCTTACTGGGGTTGACATTTATTACGAACCCAAGGCAGTCACACCAGCACTTAACGTCTGTAGCCGTAGCCCTCTAGATCAGCAGTTCTAGTTATTGAAATCTCGTGGACAGCCGGGTTTTATTAATGCTTTAGAAAGCAATACATAGGGTTGTATCTGTAACGCTCGGTAGAAGTAGTGCGCGTGTAGTACTTCAACCTTGTACTGTGACCAACATCAGTATCAACACATTTTATACATATTTAGGGCTTTCCACTTGATGGTAAAAGGACCAATTACTTTTGCTTCATTCCTTCTTCCTCTTGTTCTTGTTCTTGTTCTTCTTGTTCTTGTTCTTGTTCTTCTTGTTCTTCTTCTTCTTCTTCTTCTTCTTCTTCTTCTTCTTCTTCTTCTTCTTCTTCTTCTTCTTCTTCTTCTTGATATTGTGTCTTCCATATCTTTTGTTTAGTATGTTGTATATCATAGACAGTAGGTGTCATTGCAATATTTTTCATTTGTCCAAAATCCAATATGGCCACCATGACGTCATACCCGATAATTATAAAATGGCCATAACTTAAACACTATCAATTATATACTTTTCAGATATTTGTTGTATTTCTCGTTAGGATTATAGATAAGGTTCAAACTCGCTGTTGGCGCAAACGTCACCATTTTTTCAACATTTCATATTTATCTTTTGTAGCCTATAAGAAATAGTGAAACGATGAATTTGGTGTCGTCAATGTTTATGTAAAATTTGCTGTTAATGTTATACGTCCTTTTTTTAAAATTATTTCCTTGATATTTTGAAAAAGCCGGTAATGTGTTAAACCTCTTTTTCTCAAAATCCAATTAGCTATTTTTTATCCAGTCAAGGTACAAATGCGCAAAAGTTTTTAGCGAAAGGACCTACAAAATATTTGATACTTTTGACCTGATCCAAATTCCAAGATGGCCGCCATAGCGTTCTATCCGTGTTTTTTTTTAATATTGCTTTAAATGTTGAACGCCTGAAACCATCAATATTTTATCGTTGGATTTGTTATGTAAACCAATACAACGCAGTTTTGGGTCGAATTTATGTGGAAGACACCGTTAAAAGTAAATATCATTTCATCATGAATCTTTCTAATGTCCTTTTGTAATCTTTTGAGATCTATTCCTATGGTTATCTAGTGTTTTTGAGATCGGCTCCTGTTGTGATCACCTCGAGGTCGACTCTTTGAGATCGGCTCCTGTTGTGATCCCCTCGAGGTCGGCTCTTTGAGATCGGCCCCTGTTGTGATCACCTCGAGGTCGGCTCTTTGAGATCGGCTCCTGTTGTGATCACCTCGAGGTCGGCTCTTTGAGATCGGTTCCTGTTGTGATCACCTCGAGGTCGGTTTCTATTGTTGTTAACGAGATCGGTTCCTGTTGTGAGATCTTAAGACCGGTTCCTAATAATTCCATTTTCTTATCCACCCTGCCTTCCTGTATTTTTGTAAATTCAATGATTTTACATGGTTTTACTTTAAGAGAGAGAATTTCTGAAAACTAAACTCCAGACATCATGTTAAATAACACGTACGTCTCCCTGTGCTACTAAGCATGAATTATAATACCACTGTTTGTATTCTACTTCCACTTTTATCTTTATGAAGGACGTGAATACGTATTTGATAACTCATTCATATCTTCCTGTGGTTTTCGACTCGGATCACAACTCAATAATAAAATGTCATATAAAAAATGGCCAAAATACGTTGGTTAAAGAAGTCGAAACAAATCACTTAAAATAGCCTCTTTATCTTGTTTATATATGTAAACGTCTATCGAAGTGATAAATTGGAACGTGGAATTCTGCGGTAATTCCCCTTTGAATTTCCTAAGGGGCCATCTGGGTATAGCATAGCATACTAGGTATTAAAAGACGGCGTCAATTATACCCAGTTTATATCAGAAATAAGTCCTCCATTTCCGTATAATTTATATTTGTAAAAATCTCTAATGGATGATGTATTCTTATTTACTTATTTTTAATTATAGTTACATTACATTAGTCGGGTGTAACGATCCAGGATGTCGTATTGCAGGGGGGCGGGGTTACACTTTTTTTCAGAAAACACCTTCCCATTTTATCATTAGCATATCATTATCTTTGATATACACAAGATTGATATTTGATAGTCTGATTGTCAGTATAATGCGTTACCTTGACCGGCACGTATTGTACTCAGAGTGTTGTGTTTACTACAGCTTTCTAATATTAGTTTAAAATTCGAATCTTTCCTGAACGTAGGGACATGTCTGAACATGTTTTGTGTGTGAGTTTGAGGTTTTATTAAATATTTTAAGTTATTGCTAACTTGGGGTTCATAAGCTATTCTAACCTTTGATGAACTTAGTAATAAAAATAGTGTGTCAGGGAATAGACACGGGCCATGTCCATCCCCCTTGACCTACACGCATTGCGCAAAAAAGGAAGTTATTTAATAGCCTTCTTATCGGTAAGAGACGGGGCAATACTAAAACCGCCAATAAACATTCAAATATAGTATTATACTACTTAATGAATCATTAAGCCGTAAAATCTTTTGAAGTGACCATAATGTTGCGTATTTTATTTTTTTATATTTTTTTGCTCCGTAAATTGCTGATGGGTATAGAAATATTCAGACACCAGAATCACAACCAATTACAGATAAAGACTCTAAAATACATTTTTGAGAAAAAATATAGAAGTGGAGATTTTTCTTTTGCTGTTAATGTGAGGATTCAAGATTGTTAGTATTCTTTTGCCTCAAATGTAGTCAAAAATAATTACTGAAAAAACAAGCAAAGCAATAACTACATGTATTGAACTACCGAATTCCAGTTTGTATTCATATTGAAAATTAATGTCAAACGAAAGCACTTCATATTGGCAATACAAATTTTAAAAGATTTACTTAGAAGAAGAAAAATTAAATATAAAACATTTTATCTAATGACATCTTTCCCAAGATACATTCCCGTTATCGTGGCCAATGAGGATAACAATTATTTTCTAAATGTTACCGTTACTTATGAGGTTTTGGGATGCATTACAAGGTTGTGTACACTTTGATATACCCATTTTGCTTAATCAATACCATATTAACACTGTCAAAATGTTACTTTGGAAGTTTTCTTTTTAAGTTACATTACAGTACGCTAATCAATGTCAACAAAACAAGTACAAGAACAAATTGATTTATCTTCCGTCAGGAAAGATCTTTACATTGAAAATGAGATATCACTTGGCTTTGAAAACGTGGTACTAAATGGCGGATCAAGATTTTTTTTATCAAGAATTAATTACTCATCCTCGAAATAACATCATTTAACACCGCACAAAAAATATTTACTTAAATCTTTCTATTAAGTTGTTTGTATCACAGACAAAAGCTTATCGTTGACCATTATGACATCCATTATCCAACATACATTGTAAGCTGCCCATTACCTGAATGTTAAAACGGGCGTTAAGAAACCCTCTCGAGAAACCGAAAATTTGAAATACAATTAAGGCTTAAATGATCTGTTTTGTTGCATTCCCCATGTCAAACTAGGGGCATTTTGAAATTCTCTTCTCAAAATAACATAATGCTTATATTCTGATTTGAATATTCCGAATAAGTTGCATCAATTTGGTATGAATAATAAAGGTTAAGTTTGTTTTGAACACAGACAGGATTTTTTTGTTTTTGCGAGCTCTCGAAAACGTCTGTTTCCTTTGTCAATCAAAGAGTGCAAATGACCAGTGTCTCGACTCTAAACCGCTGTAAACCACTGACTAGGCTACAGTGAACCGAATCGGTGAATTCAGCTGTCAGAAATCATGGAGACATTTCGCCCGATTGCACTAAATTACTGCCATGGGGACAGTCATGGGGACGGGCAACCTGTTTACTCATTCCGCCCCCTAGTTGGTTAGGAGGGAATGATATTCGATGAACAGAGACGAAGCTGACCAGCTGGGTCCTCTTTATGACCCCATTTTAACATCCGCTCAGGGGTGGAATGGGTAAACATGTTACCCGTCCCCTGACTGCCTGCAGTATTAGAGTTTTCAATTCCTGTTTGTGTTCAAAACAAACTTAGCCTTTACCATTAAGACGATATGACTTTTCTTTCCCTTTAAGTTTTTCTTTCCTTTCCAATCAATCCATTCCTTTTTTTTGTCTCATTGCATTTGCAACCTTTATTGCAGCTGATTACGATAAAGAGATGTGTGGAGTCGAAATAAAATAATAACCAAAAAAGATTTTGTGAATTATGCAGCTACGTTGAATTGACTGTTCCTGTATTTATATGCGAATTCACACTTGAAGCCACCAAAACCACTCAACATTTATTTAAAAAGCAATGTCGAAACTATATTTTATAGAGGTAAATAAGATATATTACTTATTACATAAGGCATCTTATAAAAGATATCTGATATACGATAGTTTAGATATGGCTGCTTATAAAGAATAAAATAGAATATATCATAAAATATAAAAGATATTTATGTATCGTATCTTTTATAAGATTTATTTCCACTCGAAAAAACATCGGTCTTCTACTGTTATTGGGCAATATATATGGTATTCGATGGAAAACCATTAAATAACCTCTGTATATTATACTTATCTTATTAAATACCGGATTGACATTGTTCCTGGAATATATATGTTTGAAGTTGAATTGCAATAGTTACGTGGGAAAAAAGAACAAGCGGACATCATCAGTCATGTGCCATTGTTCCTGGCCAGAAGTGGAACAAAAGAAGATAACCTGACACCTATCTAACTATTAATGATTTCTTTACTGTGTTTTATCGTCAATGAAACGATATTGATCGAGCGCCACTCCTACAATCTTAGTCAAGTGAGCGATTAAATCTTGTTATTTAATGCGGAATGACAAGCGCCACATAGCCAAGTGTACTTTGGCATCTCACGTCTGCATTCACGATATATTTGTGGCAAATATTTTTTATTTTCAGTTTGTATATTCATTTAGAGAATACATGTAAACATTATCCCTAGGTCAGACATCCAATGTCCAGAGGTTTTTTTCGTTCATTGTATGAAAATGTAGCGCTATTCGGGTCTCTCCATCTATCCAAAACTGGAGACAATTTAAGTCCATTTTCGTTGTACGCTTCGCGAGTTCCCTTTCGGTAAAATATTGACACAAGTGGATCTATTGCCATTAACGTAAAATGTTATTTAGTAGAAGGTAATCACAAGGAACACCAACACACAACAAGATAATGTTGAATTAAAAAGATTAAAGATTCATCTCCATCGTCTGGAACTGATAGCAATCCTGACTTCATTATTACGACATGATCGTCGGAGTTCGCAATGTTTTGCTGATATCTTTCATATACAAGATGTAATGAAGTCATTTGTTACCTCACGGATAGCATCGACTGTGTGGGATTGCCACCTCGTTAAAGACAGGGATACTTATCGTCGCCGGTGCAAATTGTTCCGTGAACTGATTAGTCTTATCAAAGTAAACGAAGTCTATAATAAGAGCGCTGTGTAATAACGGTTCGATGATTTGGCCCAGTCTGTGTGTAATCGGTCAGATATGACTGTTATCATTTGTAAGTTGAAAGAAATAATTGATTATGTATGTGATGTTTTACTATAAATGCCAATGGAGGCATCGACTAATTGGTGTTCGTGTTGGTAGAGGTTGGACAGGAGAACAAGCTAATGACAAGATCTCTAAATGTGGGCGTCTCGCTTCGTATTGAAACATGGCGGTGACATTCTCGTAATGAACACGTTAACGTCTTTCAAATATCAGTTTTCATCAAAGGATGGGATTCAATTCATCTTTACTCGTACCATACATAATAATTTGTTTGCTTTTTGCCTCTTTTTATTTGAAAAAATGAGAAAATGAATATGTCTAGTCCGACAACAAAACAAGGTGAACAGAATAAAACATCTGATTATAAACCCTCTGTATAATGAATATAAACCCTTTATATAATGATTATAAACCCTCCGTATAATGATTATAAACCCTTTATATAATTATTATAAACCCTCTATATCATGATTATAAACCCTCTGTATAATGATTATAAACCCTCCGTATAATGATTATAAACCCTTTATATAATGATTATAAACCCTCCGTATAATGATTATAAACCCTTTATATAATGATTATAAACCCTCTATATAATGATTATAAACCCTCTGTATAATGATTATAAACCCTCTATATAATGATTATAAACCCTCTATATAATTATTTTGTACCCTCTGTAAAATGATTATAAACCCTCTATATAATGATTATAAACCCTCTATATAATTATTATAAACCCTCTATATAATTATTATAAACCCTCTGTATAATGATTGTAAACCCTCTATATAATGATTATAAACCCTCTACATAATTATTATAAACTTTCTATACGATGATTATAAACCCTCTATATAATGTTTATAAACCCTCTATATAATGACTAAAAACCCTCTATATAATGATTATAAACCCTTTATACAATGATTATAAACCCTCTATATAATTATTTTGTACCCTCTGTAAAATGATTATAAACCCTCTATATAATGATTATGAACCCTCTATATAATGATTATAAACCCTTTATACAATGATTATAAACCCTCTATATAATGGTTATAAACCCTCTATATAATGATTAAAAACCCTCTATATAATTATTATAAACCCTCTGTATAATGATTTTAAACCCTCTATATAATGATTATAAACCCTCTGTATAATGTTTATAAACCCTCTAATTAATGATTATAAACCCTCTATATAACGATTATAAACCCTCTATATAATGATTAAAAACCCTCTATATAATTATTATAAACCCTCTGTATAATGATTGTAAACCCTCTATATAATGATTATAAACTCTTTATATAAATATTATAAACCCTTTGTATAATGATTATAAACCCTTTATATAATGATTATAAACCCTCTATATAATGATTATAAACCCTTTATACAATGATTATAAACCCTCTGTATAATGATTTTAAACCCTTTATACAATGATTATAAACCCTCTGTATAATGTTTATAAACCCTCTATTTAATGATTATAAACCCTCTATATAATGATTATAAACCCTCTATATAATGATTATAAACCCTTTATATAAATATTATAAACCCTTTGTATAATGATTATAAACCCTTTATCCAATGATTATAAACCCTCTGTATAATAATTATAAACCTTTTATACAATAATTATAAACCCTCTATATAATGATTATAAACCCTCTATATAATGATTATAAACTCTTTATATAATTATTATAAACCCTCTGTATAATGATTATAAACCCTTTATACAATGATTATAAACCCTCTGTATAATGATTATAAACCTTTTATACAATAATTATAAACCCTCTATATAATGATTATAAACCCTCTATATAATTATTATAAACCCTCTGTATAATGATTATAAACCCTCTATATAATTATTATAAACGCTCTATATAATGAAATAATCATCGCTACATTGAATAAATATTTATTTGTATTTAATGAATTCAACTTTGTAATAAAGAAAATCAGTCAGGAAGCAGGGGCCTAATCTCTGTGTGTACCTAACTATGACATTAGGGAAACTACAAAAACATGCTTGATTCTAATATTGAACTCAGACTGGTGTTGGTTTCTCCATCGTTAACGTTGTTGTTGGTTTCTACAGTGTTAATTTTGTCTTTGGCTGGTGTTAATTTTCACTAAGTAAACTTTGCGTGGTATTGATATTTACAATGTTCTACTTTACAATGTAAATTTGATTGCTATTGATAATTACAATGAAAAGTTTTACTTGTCCTTTTCACCATGTAAATCATGATTTTTATATTTGGTACATTTAGGATGATATGTTAAGTTAATTACTTCATGACATCTGTTTGTGTTAAAAAATATAATAATCAGAACAAATAATTAATTTTTGAAAAAATCAATCGTTTTTATATCATGAAAACCAAGTCAATTCAAGCCATGCTGTAATTTCCCAAGAATCATTGTGTGTTGTAAAGGTTGAATACATACGAATCCGAAATGCAAGTTCAATATTTTCTCGTTGACGATGTTTATGTTGTTTTCAATTTTATGCATTGTTTAAAAAGCTCTACATGTGATCAACTTCAAACATAATCTTTGATCGATGAATTCGATCACTCAAGTATTATGCTTGTATTTAACTATACATTTACTGTTTAGAACATAATTTATTGTAACTAACATTACATTAGGGATAGTTTATTAAACGTATTCAACTGTTTATATAAGAGCTTTCTTTATTGAATAATGGACAGTTAATTGAGGAGAGATTGTCGAGTGAGTCACAAAATATTCTGATTCTTTTTTTTCCATCCAACGGAACATTAGAATGAATATTCATACATGCTTTTATAAAATATTTGTCAGTGAAAACAAGAAACAAACAAGATGAGCAAGGCGATAACCTATAACTGAACATGCCTTTTGGATTAAAATAACATTTCATCATAATGTCGGATCAATTTTTCAATAAATTTAAATAAATGCTATCTTCAGTGCTAGCTAGGGTTGCGTCTATTTGTGTAGTCATCATGACTGATTGCACTCTCAACAAATGCCAACGCTAATCATGTGCTATTTTAAATTCCTCTTTCCTGATATAAAAATGCAAATTTGGTCACGTGATCAAAAAAACAACTTAAGAAAATCATAGCAATTACTCTATTCATCACTTCCAGTCGCCTTAACGACGGTAAGCTCCAAACGGGCCCATCTGCAGTTATAATGTATACGTCATTGTTAATGGAGGAACGTTGTCATTGCGTTATGGTTTACACGATTGTGTGAGCATAAAACTGGGAGTGGACAGGCCATCAAACTGAGGGGGAAATATGTAATATATCGATATTATTACAACATTCTCTCGAGTAGCGAATCAAAAAGCCAAAAGCTCATAAAAAAGAGATATCAGAATAGAATATAACTACTATAGAAAGAAATGTCCAAGAAGTTCCTAAATCTAGTATTCGGATGAGAATGATTGCAAAAGTATGATTTGGATTTACAAAGGAAACAGACGTTTTTGAAAGCTCTCAAAATAAGTTTTCAATTACTGTTTGTGTTCTAAACAAACTGCGCATTTATAACTGCTCAACCGTTACTTTCCGACATACTTCCTATTACATTTAGTTGCAGAGGATAAATTTAAAGGATTTTCGGAATCTTTTCAGAAAGCTAGAGTGTAATTGTCCGCAGTCTTTAGGTCATAATTGGTCGTCGGGTGGTGCAAGGTATAGCGAACATGCCTTTCACCGAGGCGGCCGGGATTCGATGAGTATACATTGGAATAACATGTTTCATAATTGTTGTGAGACAACAAATGTTGTCGGATATTTATTCCAAACACCTGCTATTTGGCCAAAACGTTATTATGGGTAATGGGGACCGATCGCAAATATCTTTATTTCTATTTGTTGAAAATTATAAATATCACAAATTAGAAAGCAGGTTATACACAAGGATCAAACGCTTCGCAATATACTTTTTCTACTTATATTCTTTATTACAAAATACTGACCCAAAGATAGATGTGTCAAAGTTTGAAATACATGTTTTAGCAATAAAAATACTAATGAATAAAATATTGAGTTGAGTGTAGGAAAAACGTTACTAAGGAATTGAAAACACCTTGTTGGATTTATAGAGTTGTCGGTTGAGGGTAGTTTTGGTGTTCATTGCTTTGACTTAAAACCTTAGAAATGTTCATTCCTCTTTCAACTCAGGATTGAAGCGTTTCTGTGATTGTAAAACCAATACTTGAGTCGGTTAACGTTATGGAGCTTTACCATGCGGCATGGCAATGTCCTTTGTGTCGTCTGTATAAAGGTATTGCGAAAATCACCAGATACAGATTTCTAGCCAAAAACAACATCACTTAAACGTGTACAATTCGAGGTTTACAGCATAATGCAACAAAACAGTTACAGTTATGGACGTTAAAATATGTTTAAAACCATCTGGGTGATCAATTCCAACTTAACGAGAAAAGTGCATTAAACTAGTAATTTTAAGATAGTTTTGAATTCATGAAACGATATGCTTTCTTCAAAATGGACTTAAATGTATGATTTTTATAATTCACAGTGATTATTTTTTGTTCTTTTAAATTGTATGCAGCATCGTTTTAGTTATCGTCAACTTACTGGAAACAAAGAATGAAGTACAACGGTACGTGTTTTAAAGTTAATGTACAATTTAATCAATGAAAGGGGTTAATGAAGACATAAATACAATTATATTCAGTAAGAAACAATATGTTTCATTGGTTGACAAAGATGCTCGATTTAAAAACACTCGTTTGTCATCTCATCACAAATATTTCCAATGTTTCCTTATTTACGTTGCCTGTAAGAATCGGTCGTTCTCGGTATATTACCATACCCCTTTATAATATCAAAGTTTAGCAGGACAAATACGTCAACAAAACCAGGTTTAATAGTCCCACTTTTTGTAGAATGTCTAGGCCATTAGCTTGATGCATATTAGCATCGATTCCTCTGGGATCTAATGTATAAAACAAATAAAACAAAGTTTTAGTCCATTTAAAACGAGCATAGGAATGGAAGGTGTACAATTATCACAGGTAATGAGTTATAATGATTACAGGGATGGGTGTCAACAACTACAGGTAAGAGGTGATGCTGACTTCAGGTTAGGTGTAACAATACTTACAGTTAAGGAGTGATAACAATTACAGGTATGGGGTGATTGTGATAACAGGTAAAGGATGAATAATAAATACAGGTAAGGATCGCACAATACTTACAAGTAAGGGGTGTATATGATGTACAAGGATGTACAAGAATCAGAGATAAGGAATGAATAGTAAACACATGATAAATAAAGGGTATATAATGATAACAGATATGGAGTTATAAAGAGCACATCTAAAGGGTCAAAAGATTGGATTTCCTTCTCAACAATTCCATTACCCCTGTAATGTTCACGTACATCTAGCGATTTTCATTAGAATGGTCTCCGAATATAATTGTTACTGAAACTTTAATGTTTGTACGTAATTAAAAAGTTTGGCTGTAATAAACCCAGTAAAATTGATTACTCCTAGAGACAGCATGGAATCTGTCTCAGACACACATAAATCCCTCCTTGGTCCCGCATTCTTGAGAGGTGCCGTAAATGTGACGGGGGATGATACGACAACACATGTCGTCACACTCAGCACTGGTGTCACACTCCACTCCTACAATAATGCAAAACTCAATCAGAATAGCCCTTTACTGAAGGCCCAGGAGTAATTAACGAAAGATGTAATGCAGTTAAACATTGATAGAAACATCTCTACGACATACCTTCAGCGTTATAGTTAGTATATGAAACATTGGTAGAAACATCTCTACGATATACCTTCAGCGTTATAGTTAGTATATTAAACATTGATAGAAACATCTCTACGATATACCTTCAGCGTTATGTTTAGTATATTTATTTTCTGTTTGGGATATTAAATAATTCCCTTTTGGCTCCAAAGATTATGCTGACCGGTATAGAGGAACAGAGACATTTCTCCGCTTGATTTATTATAGAAACAATAGAAACACATCATAAAGATGGCGGATTTGTCATGTAATCTACTAAATTTTTCTCGATCGGTAGAAAGCAAATATATATCGACCTTTTCATTTCAGAATAATTTAAAACTACAAAAGGAAATGGGCAACAAGTACAGTTTATATGAACGCCCTCTCCTTCAAAAAATAAACTGTACACCCATCATGTTGTAATAAAGAAAGATGATCACAGGAAGAGGATATATATATCATCAAATGACTTTGTATTTGTTATTGGCCACGAATTATTAGTTATCAAGTAATATGAAACACATATCGGCCACCTGGTGCACAAGCCCAGATTCGTCATACAAAAACACTATTCTGTTCTGGTTCCATCAACCATCAAACGAAATGACAAAGATCTATGAAAGCAGTAAATGTATTAGTTATCATTTGATAAAAGTCTTAACAACCTTCAGAAATGTTTTAATCGTGTTGATATCAATATTTGATATCCATATGAAAACTGAATATTAAGTGGATTGATATCGCTGAGAACAGAAATGGAGTTTAAGATAATTTTCCTTAAGATATTATAGAGGGAACAATGGAGGAAGAAATCATCACAATCCTCAATACAGAGACCTTCATCTGGCTACCAAGCAGAGGAGTTACAAAATGTCTAGGAGTTATGATTTTGGCACGTACCTTTATACTTCATAGGGAGGTCAGTCAATTTGAACATATTGATATCCCTGCAATATCCTACTCTTCTTCCTGGAGGTAAGAAAGTGAGAAATAAAGAACGTCAGGATTATTGTGACATGTTGCTGTTATTAATGAGAATTTCCCAATATTTCTCCAGTGTTAATTAAAGCTAAACACATATCTGTGTTATTGGTTTAACTCGTTTTCATTTTTTGAACAATTGATACCTGTTGTACAGTTGTGACGTGGGATGTAGCATGACTATGTTGTTATAAATGTGACGTCTAAGTTTTACTTAAATTCATAAACGCTTGGAAATTTAGCTCTTCTCAATCCACTTCGTGGCCCCCGCCTTTTCTCATATCTTCCTATTGTTTACCGGGACGTTCTATATCATGCTGTAATCTAATCGTTGTCCTATCACACCAGCATTGAAACGTTCATGTGACACCGACATACGCCATATACTATAACAAACGTTTCAACAATAGGAATAAAAAACAAAGTCTGAGCTTACATAAAAAATGTCCTAACTGTACCTTATATACAGGCATTTACTGGAGAAATGTATATACTACAGATATTCATGGAAAAGTATACCTTTTACAAAACCCGCAAAATGATCAAAATGGGATCCTTTCGTTATATTTATTTAAGCCCATTAACCAATATGTATCAAAAGAATGTGTATAATATTTATGTTATTGAACTATGGTTATAAAGGTGTTTGTGTATAACTTTATATACTTTTGTTTCAATGATTTGATCATTTGTTTTTGCTCAGCTAGCTAAGTAACACATGTAGATTTACTTTCTTGATTGATCGGATGCGTTCCGTCACAAAGTGTCAGCTGTCGTTATACTGACATCCCAAGTCTTACCGGACAAAATGGAGGTTTTTCTGTCAAGCAAGCAGACGTCTGACTCAGAGCAGCAGTTATTTGACTGTAAACAATCTTCTCCTGTCTTACTGCACTGTAAGTAAACAATGACGATATAAGTATGACTGTAAACAATCTTCTCCTGTCTTACTGCACTGTAAGTAAACAATGACGATATAAGTATGACTGTAAACAATCTTCTCCTGTCTTACTGCACTGTAAGTAAAAAATGACGATATAAGTATGATACATGAAATCACTAGCGCTAATTAATAATTAGAACCCCATGGTATACACCAAGAACAACGAGCTTACTCCTTCAATTCCTATTACATATGTAAGGTGTAATGTTAAGTTACTCGGGAAACACTTTTATTGAAACAGCTCAACATGCTTGTGCTACAAGTAGAATGTGACGATGGACGTTATACTAAATGGAGATGTCAGGACCCATATGACTAGAATGAAGAAGGAGTGCAATAACAAGAACTGTGAACCAGCATTTAAAGGGCACACTAACTAGACCCAACAAACAGCAGGAGGGAGCACACTAACTAGATCCAACAAACAGCAGGAAGGAGCAAACTAACTAGACCCAACAAACAGCAGGGGGGAGCACACTAACTAGACCTAACAAACAGCAGGAGGGAGCACACTAACTAGACCCAACAAACAGCAGGAGGATCACACAAATGTGACCTTTGACCCAACATACAGCAGGAAGGAGCACAATAATGTGACCTTAGACCCAACAAACAGCAGGAAGGAGCACACTTATGTGACCTTACACCCAACATACAGCAGGAGGGAGCACACTAATGTGACCTTAGACCCAACATACAGCAGGAAGGAGCACACTAATGTGACCTTACACCCAACATACAGCAGAAAGGAGCACAATCATGTGACCTTATACACAACATAAAGGGAACAGTATCAACACCTGCAAATCAGCACTTAGGCCAAGAATAACAACGCTTCATCACCAGCACAAAAGAGGAAACTTCATAATTACGCCTTAAGATCAAAACGGGACACAATAACAAGGCAAGACCAGCACAATTTCTTAATGATTAAGATTTTATTATATTAGGAAACTTTTCAAATATTCCTAACATGTTGGTTTCCCCAAAATTCATTGTCTAGATTTAATAGTTATCTATGAATCATTCCAAAGCATTCTTTATGTCAACGTTACATACTGTTTAAATTGATATATCTACTACAGAAATATTGTACAGTGTAATATATAAATAAATATATCCTCATAATAAGTTTCAGTAGTGTACGCTGTGACATAAACTTCCTTATACAAGAATAATGTGTCATTTGTTAGTTTATCTTCCTGATACAAGGTGAAGTTTGTCCTCTGAAGTACACTACCTTAAACTTAGTAAATCATTCTGGTCCACGTATAACGCTGTACATTGTTATAGGTAACATCCTCATATAAAAAAAACATCTTTTTCCTTTCTCTTTCTGTCTCTGTTTTTGATATTCCCCTGATACAACATTGAAATTGTATATTGAAGTACATTTTCTGACACTGATCCAATACTCTAAATGTAATACCTCTTGATACAAGCTATATAGTAAAGGAATTATATATTTCACCTTTTTATGCAAGGTTACTATCAAGTTATGTTAAATAAAACGCATTGAAAATTTGATAAGCTAATATCACACTTCATTTCAATATTCGTGTTTTTTGCTATTGCAGGACCGTGAAATGTATTACTGCTGTCAAATTGAACAACAAACAGAAATGATTGATGACTGGGCCATATTATGAACATAGCTGATTGAACTCCGGAACAAACTAATTCCAATTCCAGTTGATTATTATCGTAAGCGATACAGCTTATTGATTTTACATACTAACACACTCTATTGCCATAACATAGTGAAGTATATGTCCAACACTTACACCGAACAGCATACACAAACAAGAGGATACATTGGTCAGTGATCATTTCTGAACTCGGCAATTTCAATGGTTGATACATGGACGGGTTGTGAGGGTGATAGTGTTTTAACAGCCTTTTTTATTTATTGTTTTCTGAAAAAGTTATATTCTAAAAATTTAGAAATAAAGCGTAAGTCATCTACTACTCTAGTAGTGCATATGGTACGATAAGAAACGACTTCCTTTTTGTATCTCACCGTTTCAATAGTTAAACAGTTATTAACATCAAAGACTGGACATCAGGACAAACAATTAAAACAAATGATTGATCACCGGGACTAACTATTAACCATAGAACTGAATATGAAAAGAAGGTAGAAATAAATTGCAATGAATCATTTAAAAGTGCTGGTAGTTTTTAAAACTATGACATTGAGGGGGTGTTCCCGACAATATTTATTCACATATTTTCATTTTTCTGGCTCGTTGGTTACAAAACATAGGAAACGTTGTCGATATCTATATCATTTATGATACATGTGGCACTCGCCATTTTCCCCCCATGAAACATAAAAAGAAACATTGGTAAACGAAAGGATTGTGCTGAACTCTATAGGACGGATACTACAGATGTATAAAATGAACAGAGGCATGTTCTACACACGCCTCGTCTGTTTATCCATGCAAGTAGAAAATTATTCGACGCACGTCGGCGATAATTTGGTGCTCTTATTAAAAAGTGTGAAATTATAAATGAGCACAAGAATAACGTGATCATCATACGTACGGTAAAGTGTTCATGCAGAAAATACGAAAGGAGAATGCAAAATGTGTTTCTTTTCCTGAACCCTTATAGCCGTGTGTATTAGGTTCATAAACGACCCGTTGTAGCTGCCTTGTAAAGCGTAAGGCATAACGACCATTTATCAGGGTTACAAATTGGCTAATATCCGCTACAGCCATAGTCCAATTATTGTTTTCTTGTCAGAGCCGCTATCGATCCGATCTGAATATTGAGTTAAGACATTGTTTGCCCTGTAAAATCCTTATATTTTTAATACCTTCACTTTTTATTTTCTATTTCTAATTATTGAGTTCCAAGACATATTTAATAAAAAAAAAAAAGCAATGCATTGTTATTGGTTATCGAACTTGCGTTTAGACACAATTATGGATCATATTATGGGAAAATTGTGCGATTACTTTAAGTGGGAAGTGAACTTCTAATGACTTCCGAATATTGCTCACCAGTCACCATTGACTGAACGCTATACTGACTTCCAAATGGTGCCCACCAATCCCCATTGACTGAGCGCTAAACTGACTTCCAAATGGTGGCCACCAATCACCATTAACTGAGCGCTAAACTGACTTCCAAATGGGGCCCACCAATCCCCATTAACTGAACGCTATACTGACTTCCAAATGGTGGCCACCAATCACCATTAACTGAGCGCTAAACTGACTTCCAAATGGTGGCCACCAATCACCATTAACTGAGCGCTAAACTGACTTCCAAATGGTGGCCACCAATCACCATTAACTGAGCGCTAAACTGACTTCCAAATGGTGCCCACCAATCACCATCGACTGAGCGCTAAACTGACTTCCAAATGGGGCCCATCAATCCCCGTCAACTGAACGCTATATTGACTTCCAAATGGTGCCCACTAATCACCATTGACTGAGCGCTAAACTGACTTCCAAATGGTGGCCACCAGGCACCATCGACAGAGCGCTTAACTGTCTTCTGAATAGTGATCACAAATCATCATTGACTGAGCGAGCGCTAAACTAACTTCCAAATGGTGCTCACCAGGCACCATCGAATGAGCGCTTAATTGACTTCTGAATGGTGATCACAAATCACCATTGAC
Source organism: Mizuhopecten yessoensis (assembly GCF_002113885.1). NCBI lineage: Eukaryota > Metazoa > Mollusca > Bivalvia > Pectinida > Pectinidae > Mizuhopecten > Mizuhopecten yessoensis. The sequence continues at coordinate 556,096 of NW_018408507.1, forward strand.
TGAGCAACGCTAAACTGACTTCAAAATGGTGCTCACCAGGCACCATCGAATGAGCGATTAATTGACTTCTGAATGGTGATCACAAATCCCCATTGACTGAGCAACGCTAAACTGACTTCAAATGGTGCTCACCAGGCACCATCGACTGAGCGCTTAATTGACTTCTGAATGGTGATCACAAATCCCCATTGACTGAGCAACGCTAAACTGACTTCAAAATGGTGCTCACCAGGCACCATCGACTGAGCGCTTAATTGACTTCTGAATGGTGATCACATATCACCATTGACTGAGCAACGCTAAACTGACTTCAAAATGGTGCTCACCAGGCACCATCGACTGAGCGCTTAATTGACTTCTGAATGGTGATCACATATCACCATTGACTGAGCAACGCTAAACTGACTTCAAAATGGTGCTCACCAGGCACCATCGACTGAGCGCTTAATTAACTTCTGAATGGTGATCACAAATCACCATTGACTGAGCGAGCGCTAAACTGACTTCCAAATGGTGCTCACCAATCAATATTGACTGAGCGCTAAACTGACTTCCAAATGGTGGCCACCAATCACCATTAACTGAGCGCTAAACTGACTTCCAAATGGGGCCCATCAATCCCTGTTAACTCAACGCTATATTGACTTCCAAATGGGGCCCACCAATCCCCATTGACTGAGCGCTTAACTGACTTCCAAATGGTGCCCACCAATCACCATTAACTGAGCGCTAAACTGACTTCCAAATGGTGCTCACCAATCACCATTGACTGAGCGCTAAACTGACTTCCAAATGGAGCCCACCAATCAACATTGACTGAGCGCTAAACTGACTTCCAAATGGTGCTCACCAATCAATATTGACTGAGCGCTAAACTGACTTCCAAATGGTGCTCACCAATCACCATTGACTGAGAGCTAAACTGACTTCCAAATGGTGCCCACCAATCAATATTGACTGAGCGCTAAACTGACTTCCAAATGGTGCCCACGAATCACCATTGACTGAGCGCTAAACTGACTTCCAAATGGTGCTCACCAGTCACAATTGACTGAGCGCTAAACTGACTTCCAAATGGTGCCCACTAATCACCATTGACTGAGCGCTAAACTGACTTCCAAATGGTGGCCACCAGGCACCATCGACAGAGCGCTTAACTGTCTTCTGAATAGTGATCACAAATCACCATTGACTGAGCGAGCGCTAAACTGACTTCCAAATGGTGCTCACCAGGCACCATCGATTGAGCGCTAAATTGACTTCCGAATGGTGATCACAAATCACCATTGACTGAGCAACGCTAAACTGACTTCAAAATGGTGCTCACCAGGCACCATCGACTGAGCGCTAAACTGACTTCTGAATGGTGATCACAAATCACCATTGACTGAGCAACGCTAAACTGACTTCAAAATGGTGCTCACCAGGCACCATCGACTGAGCGCTAAACTGACTTCTGAATGGTGATCACAAATCACCATTGACTGAGCAACGCTAAACTGACTTCAAAATGGTGCTCACCAGGCACCATCGACTGAGCGCTAAACTGACTTCTGAATGGTGATCACAAATCACCATTGACTGAGCGAGCGCTAAACTGACTTCCAAATGGTGCCCACCAATCCCCATTGACTGAGCGCTAAACTGACTTCCAAATGGTGCTCACCAATCACCATTGACTGAGCGCTAAACTGACTTCAAAATGGTGCCCACCAATCCCCATTGACTGAACGCTATACTGACTTCCAAATGGTGCTCACCAATCCTCATTGACTGAACGCTATACTGACTTCCAAATGGTGCCCACTAATCCCCATTGACTGAGCGCTAAACTGACTTCCAAATGGAGCCCACCAATCCCCATTGACTGAGCGCTAAACTGACTTCCAAATGGTGCTCACCAATCACCATTGACTGAGCGCTAAACTGACTTCAAAATGGAGCCCACCAATCCCCATTGACTGAGCGCTAAACTGACTTCCAAATGGTGCTCACCAATCACCATTGACTGAGCGCTAAACTGACTTCAAAATGGAGCCCACCAATCCCCATTGACTGAGCGCTAAACTGACTTCCAAATGGTGCTCACCAATCACCATTGACTGAGCGCTAAACTGACTTCAAAATGGAGCCCACCAATCACCATTGACTGAGCGCTAAAATGACTTCCAAATGGTGCTCACCAATCACCATTGACTGAGCGCTAAACTGACTTCCAAATGGTGCCCACCAATCACCATTGACTGAGCGCTAAACTGACTTCAAAATGGAGCCCACCAATCCCCATTGACTGAGCGCTAAAATGACTTCCAAATGGTGCTCACCAATCACCATTGACTGAGCGCTAAACTGACTTCCAAATGGTGCCCACTAATCACCATTGTCTGAGCGCTAAAATGACTTCCAAATGGTGCTCAACAATCACCATTGACTGAGCGCTAAACTGACTTCCAAATGGTGCTCACCAATCACCATTGACTGAGCGCTAAACTGACTTCAAAATGGAGCCCACCAATCCCCATTGACTGAGCGCTAAAATGACTTCCAAATGGTGCTCACCAATCACCATTGACTGAGCGCTAAACTGACTTCAAAATGGAGCCCACCAATTCCCATGGACTGAGCGCTTAACTGACTTCCAAATGGTGCTCACCAATCACCATTGACTGAGCGCTCAACTGACTTCAAAATGGAGCCCACCAATCACCATTGACTGAGCGCTAAAATGACTTCCAAATGGTGCTCACCAATCACCATTGACTGAGCAATCCCATTGACTGAGCGCTAAACTGACTTCCAAATGGTGCCCACTAATCACCATTGTCTGAGCGCTAAAATGACTTCCAAATGGTGCCCACTAATCACCATTTACTGAACGCTAAACTGACATGAATGATAATGTGCTTCTTGTATAGAGCCACCATAACAAGTATATAACTTTGCTTTGCGACTGAAATATTCATGAAGTTTAAATGTACCCTTGATAATAGAAACCTTCTTATAAATATTTGAAAATCTTGTAAAACATCAAGATGACTACCAGGTACAGTATAACTTTTATGTAAAATTAGTTATGGTTAGGTGACATGGCCAAGCTGTAGCCGATCACAATATTGATATGTGCGATGAATGAACAGAACTATTTTAAAGAAACAAGACCATCTGTTTCGAAAAGAGCCATCCTGGCTTCTTCGACGACACTCGCCTTGTCAATCTTGGTCGAGGCCATATAATATCACGTCAGTATCAATTTGAGAACTGGATTATGACTACAAAACTACAAGGCACTCTTATTGGCATGATACAAATGTCGGCGTTTATACAACACAAGAAAATGGATAAAATTTTCAGGTCTTTTTTCAAAGCTAATGTTAGTTTGGAGAAAGAATTTCATCAGAACCTGCTTTAAGTCTAAGATGTTTGACTTATGTGTAATGCCTGCTTATAATGCTCGTTTATCGCCCAATCTTAGCTAAGATTTTAAAGTGTCCTTCTCAGGGCACAGTTACACCATTTAGTATTTTGCGTTCTATTTATCGCCAGAAATATAAACTTGTATTTAAGAAGAAGAATGGTTGTATCTTTTCATGAAAATGCACCTTTTTAGAATTGATACTGTGGTTTATAATACATCAATATTTAACTGAAAAATGCCCCGTGAGGGGAACTGGCGTAACACAAATATGATATCAACATTTTATGTCTTGTACTGACAAAAAAATATTCTAAAACTTTCAAATTCATGAAACCGGCTTAAATACATTTTAATAAGCAAAACGTTATTAAACTTTTGTTTAATTTTTTTTTTATACAAATTTTAATTCCTCGGCATTTTGATATTCTCATTTTCATAGATCTTTGACATATGCATATGCGAATATTCAGTGGTTGTTGAAGGCTGCCAGAGTTGAGGAGCCCTGGGATCAGCCCCCCGAACGTTATTAAACTAACAAAACCATGATACCAAAACAAAATTATTTTACTATACAAAAAATTCTTTCTAAAAACTTGTTACAAAGTCTAGCGTGTAAACCTAACTACCGGTGTAATTGTTAAAAAGTCTCGCGTGTATACATAACTACTGGTGTAATTGTTACAAAGTCTCGCGTGTGTACATAACTACTGGTGTAATTGTTACAAAGTGTCGCGTGTATACATAACTACTGTTGTAATTGCTACAAAGTCTCGCGTGTAAACCTAACTACTGGTGTAATTGTTACAAAGTCTCGAGTGTATACCTGACTACTGGTGTAATTGTTACAAAGTCTAGCGTGTATACCTAACTACTGGTGTTATTGTTACAAAGTCTCGCGTGTATACATAACTACTGGTGTAATTGTTACAAAGTCTCGCGTATAAATCTTACTACTGGTGTTATTGTTACAAAGTCTCGCGTGTATACATACCTACTGGTGTAATTGTTACAAAGTCTCGCGTGTAAACCTTATTACTGGTGTAATTGTTACAAAGTCCCGCGTGTAAACATAACTACTGGTGTAATTGTTACAAAGTCTCGCGTATATACATAACTACTGGTGTAATTGTTACAAAGTCTCGCGTGTATAATAACTCTTGGTGTAATTGTTACAAAGTCTCGCGTGTATACATAACTACTGGTGTAATTGTTACAAAGTCTCGCGTGTATACCTTACTACTGGTGTAATTTTGAGTTTGACTTACCAACTCCTCCAATTGGACTTCCTTCCAGTCTTTGCCTGCCGCCCTGTTACTGTACCTGGTCAGCCAGGCTTCAGACACACACACGAACAACATGATCGCCATGGTCAGGATAAATGCGTTGTCCTTCATAGTAAGAAATAAGTCTTTTTTCTTCTTAGAAATGTCGGATACCTGTCACTTGTACTAGAACTAGTCTGTCGGTTTTTTGGTTCGAAGTAGTTCTGATAGTAAGACAGAATTCAGTCTATTAGTTTTTTTCTTTTAACTAAGACTGATTTCGTTCATCTGAAGTAGTCAGCAGTAAATGAATAAATGTCTCCCGTAAGAGAGGATATATAGGCATGGGCTGTCTTCTCGTTGACTTCTTACTCTCTTTAGAACTATAATAAAAATCATGGACCTCGTCTCGTGGTAATGACCAAGCCTCTATTAAGTCAGATTGTGCGTCGGAATTATTGGCCAATAAGAGGCCAGCGTCCCTAAGTAATCAATATCGAGCGGCGCACCACGAGCAATGGGGAATTGGCAGCGCAAATCACTATGCCGACGTATTTAGGCGGAGCTCTGTTCGCATGTGGTTTCCATCCGAGAACAACACAGAGAAACCATTCATGTATTCCACTAAAATCTGTTTATTTTGACTTAATTGTTTCTGTCTGTGTGAGTGGGTGTAACGATTGATGAATGAGATGTCCAACAAGTGAGGATTGGCAAACATGTAGTTCTAAATCTTAAAATGTAGCGAATTTTAATAATTGAAAAATAATTCACAAAGTTAGATAAACAACCCTACTTCAAACCACGAGCAATCGCTGCCCCTTACAAATCTTTGTTATTGAATTCCGTTCTCTCATTTCTTGGGCTTCATGCGTACGATTACGCTACGTAATATAGTTAACATTTATTGAGGATTCCTATCCAACTGACTCGAACCACATAATCTAATTCGAGTTATAATGGTTGCCTGCATTACTCTAAACCATGCTAATGTATCCCCGGCCGTTTGGTCTTGCCACCAGCATTCGAGTCTTGAAGCGACTTTCCAGATATATCAAGTAAAATCACAACAAATATATGCCATCGTAAATACACATGGATCAGTGACAGGAACTGTGAAGAGACACCAAGCTATCAACAAACTATAAACAAAATTCTAAACAAACATCTTAGTGCAGTGTTTGTAATATCCTTGTCGATTTTTAAGTATATTATTTATATCATCAGAGTTTTGTTCTTACATTGCATTTGTTAATATTCATCTCATAATGAAGAACAATGGTGAAGGTTGCCATCGTATCTTCCAGAAATCTCGTCAATGTAAAGGTACAAGAAATGTAAAAAAGAAATCCACAATACAAACGGCTTTTGTATATGCTGACTAAACTTGGCAAATACTGCTCAAGTGAAGATGTTAGTATTTTTCCGAAGTGCTACATAAGGCATCTGCGCAAAAGAGAATCTGAAAATGAACATCTGGAAGATGAAACTACTAGTAGTTTCCCTCTCTTAACAATTAAGGACCTGTTTTACGCGTCCTGTTCACCATTTGAGTAGGGAACAGATACTTTCACACAATACTGTATCCTCAGAAACATTCCTTGGAGACAGAGTGACTGCCATCCTAGATGGTATATATATTTACATTCAAATCAAGTGCTGAAAATAAGCTTCAAAGAACGTATTACTGTGGTCAGAAAAAGCGTAATTATCTTAAATTCATAGCATACAGCTCTACCCAGGCTCACATTGACAGGACAGTTACTAAATCCTGATGGATTGTAGAGTCTTATCATGGCCGTCTTAAGCATCGGACATTTGTTAGAACCCAACTAATATCAAATTGCTTCATTGCTATAAATAAGGAAGTACTAAAGAGTGTGACTGCATGTCTCAATACGAGGACCAATTTATAAAAGATCATTGGAATCTTCAAAATCCAGAACAGTTGCATCCAAGGGCTAGGAAGTTCCGACAAATCTTGAAATAAGTTTCTTTTCTTGTGAGAACAAACTGAAAGCCTCGCATCATTTTTCTCTTCATTCTAAGTCTACCTTTCGAACACTTTCCATAATCTTGCATCTTACAAAAATGTATCTGTTAATATCATCAGCTGTTTATTGGGCGTCTAGCTAAACTATATATATAAAAAAACAAAGCAACAAACAAACACAGTTGTTAGGGTATCTTGACAACTTATAAGGCAGTATAATGAACGTTTTAGTGGCCATCTTGAAAAGAAATAAACCAACCAATCTTTTCCAAACATCTTCTCTGTTGATTAAATATTCACTCCATTCAAACTGGAACAAATATGTTCTTCTTTTCTGTCAGTTTTCAGTCATAATGATTATATTATACACATAGCCATGCATGAGTTCTGATGTGTAGACCATTATTTATGGTCATTTGATCCCTTCTTTGAATACCTTCCACCACACATTTGGGTTAACATTTTGGTCTCTGATTCTCCTAAAGCATCCTGAAACAAGTCTTGATTTTTTTTCAGGTTTTAGAATAAACATTGAAAAATCTCTCACAGTATATATCAAAACAAGTTGGAGCTTCTGTCAGAATGAAATGAAATAAGGAAATTACCTGCAATTAAAATTTAAAATATGTTAGGTATTTCTTAAAAATTGGTCTCTCTGTAATCGTTTTTACATAGGAAAGGTTATTTACACGAACTATAGCATTGCATGTTTTAATCCAGATATTTACTGTTCTTCCTAACCAACTGCCATATACTATTATAAAATAAGAAAATTTAAGATGTCTTGGTGTCTTCGATAAAGAAGTAAAACCGAACAGCATGGATATTATTATCATCAGACAAACTAGATTGGGTTCTTTGGTGATATTTTCATGGAAAAAAAGGATTAAAAGAGCCATTTTTGTTCTACACAAACACTGGTGTACAAAACTTTTTTTTTTTATTATACATCGGATACAAATCAATTTGTCACATGAAAAGTAACGTGAATTTCGTAAACTAAACTGAAAAGGAGTCTTTGCAGAACAAAATTAGAGATGTACTTATTTTTCCATTTAAACTGATCAATTAACAAAATACATATGACATAAGGACAAATACATTTTCTCAGGTCCTTATCAAAACTGTCTATAAAAAACAATGGAACAGTCAAAAGAAAACGATATTCTACATAGTATCATCAGAGAACAGCAAATTCATCGAAATCAATAAAATGGCTCCTAAGGATGATTCCAGACCTACAGCATATTTTGTACACAGGATCCTATATAGCAATACAACATGAAAATGGTACAAATAACGTGAAACTCCGGAAGCACTTGATGTACAAACGAGAGGAGCTATAGTGCATTTGTTTCGGAATAAAGGAAAGTAATAAAATCCTACTGAAAGATATGCTCAAAACACGAACAATATGTCCTTGTGAAGACACCTTGAAATTCTTCCTGATTTGGTAGAAAGAACACAGAGCTGAATGACATCAACCTTTTATTGCTAAATTTAAGATAATAAACACGTTCGTGTAGCTTACTAAATACTGCTCCTACAATTTCTGAAGTGAAAATATATCAGCTTCTACAAAAAAAACGGAAGATGGGGATCGTTAAGCAAAAGAGAAGAAAAAAAACAACTGTGTTAAAAGTGTCGGGGGGATAATTCCCCTTGTATAACTTCAAATTTCACCACATATAAAAGCAGTAGCATGGATAACACTGTGTTTATTGAATAACAATTATATTAGAAACTTAATTATATAGCACTGACCATTTGACGTGTGGAGTTCCCCTACCAATAGAATTCCGTTTTTTGCAATTTAATTTGCTGTTGTTTAAAACGATACATTTACATTTATTTACATTTAAATTGTATACGTCGTAGTTACCAATAATGGCATGACACGACGGGAGAGAGAGAATATGTTACTTATCTTGGGTGTTTTTTGAAAGGGCTGATCTAAATCCCTCTACGCTTTCTGCGCACACTACTGTATCATCCAGCTGGTTCCACTCAAGCGATGTTTGATGAAGAAGTTCTTGTATGCTTCGTTTGATATCTTGAGTCCTAGGTATGGATTGTTTTGTACCCCTTCCAAAATGTGGACATTTAGACTGTAGAATTTTGATGACTTTTTCCTAATTGACATGATGTAGCATTTTTTGGCATTGAATTTCATGCCATTTATCTGCCCATTCTTCAAGGTTTTGTAGGTCATTTTGGAGGATGTTATGGTCATTGAATGTTTTGATTTGTCGATACAAAAGGCAGTCGTCGGCGAAAAGGCGTGCTTGTGATTTGACTGAGTCTGGTAGGTCATTTATGTGGCAGAGGAAAAGGAGTGGTCCTAGTACCGTACCTTGAGGTACTCCGGAGGCGACGTGTTCCTCCTAGGACGTTGTGCCTCCAAGTACAACCTTCATTTTCCTCTGTGTTAGGAATGACGTCAGCCAGCTGTGCACTTGTCCTCGCACGCCGTACTGCGCGACTTTATGCAAGAGTTTCTTGTGTGGCACGGTGTCAAATGCTATGGAGAAGTCTAGTATTGCTACATCCAACTGGTTTCCATTGTCGTGTGCCTTTAAGAAGTCATGTATAGTCAAGAGAAATTGTGTCTCACAGGAATAACCAGATATGAAGCCGTGATTTAGATTGGTGAGTACTTTATGTTTTTCAAGTTGTTTTAGCATGTGTCGACAGATGATGTGTTCCAGAAGTTTGCAGGGGGCTGATGTTAGTGACACTGGGCGATAGTTTTCCGCCAAGTGTTTGTCTCCCTTTTTAAATATGCATGAGATGTAGGCATTTCTCCAGTCTGCTGGAAGTTCTCCCGAGTCATGTGATTTTTGAAATATTTTTGTGAGTCCTAATGATATTTCTGTCGCGCATTCTTTGAGGATTCTGTTTGGTATTCCATCTGGTCCTGAAGCTTTTGATATGTTTAAGTTCCTGAGTAGTTTTGCAACACCGTTTGTATCTATGTATAGTTTCGGAATTGTTTCCTGTACACGTTTTGTTGTTTCTGGAATGTTCCTGTCTTTGTCGATGGTGAATACCGATTTAAATTGTTGGACTCATATATCCGCCTTTGATTGACTGTCACTGATGAGAGTACCTTTGCTTTTTAGGGGGGCCACTCCTATTGAGTCTTGCTTTTTTGATTTGATATATTTCCAAAACGGTTTGTTGTTGTTATTTTCGAGACCTTTTAGAATGTTGGTGTTAATGTACTCCCATTCTGCACTCCTGAGGTTTCTTTTGCATTCCCTTTGATGGTGTCTATAGTTCTTCCAAATATTAGTTCTGTTGGCCTGTTGGTAAAGCTTTTCTTAATTCCTAATCATTTTCCGCTCTTTCGATTTCATCCATGGTATTTAATGTTATAATAGACATTGCCTAACTCATTATCACACGAGGTCTATCTCATTATTTCACAGGGTCTATCTCATTATTACACGGGGTTTATCTCATTATCACACGGGGTCTATCTCATTCTTATATGGGGTCTATCTCATTATTACACGAGGTCTATCTCATTATCACAAGGGGTCTATCTCATTATTACACGGGGTCTATCTCATTATTACTCGGGGTCTATCTTATTATTACACGGGGTCTATCTTATTATTACACGGGGTCTATCTCATTAGTACACGGGGTCTATCTCATTATTACACGGGGTCTATCTCATTATCACACGGGGTCTATCTCATGATTACACGGGGTCTATCTCATTATTACACGGGGTCTATCTCATTATCACACGGGGTCTATCTCATGATTACACGGGGTCTATCTCATTATTACACGGGGTCTATCTCATTATCACACGGGGTCTATCTCATGATTACACGGGGTCTATCTCATTATTACACGGGGTCTATCTCATTATCACACGGGGTCTATCTCATGATTACACGGGGTCTATCTCATTATTACACGGGGTCTATCTCATTATCACACGGGGTCTATCTCATGATTACACGGGGTCTATCTCATTATTACACGGGGTCTATCTCATTATCACACGGGGTCTATCTCATGATTACACGGGGTCTATCTCATGATTACACGGGGTCTATCTCATTATCACACGGGGTCTATCTCATGATTACACGGGGTCTATCTCATGATTACACGGGGTCTATCTCATGATTACACGGGGTCTATACCACGAAGGTTTGTAAGCACCCTTTTGATTATTCGCTGGGATAGTTTCTGGCCTGGAGATGCGAACACGGCATCCGAAGTCATTGGAATCTTACAGGTGGAGTTTGATTGACTCCTTGTCTAGAGTATCGTAGCAGAAGCCATTTTTTACATCACACACTGTGAACAATTTCTCTTGTCCCTTGCTTACTGGGGGGGG
>NW_018408507.1:567571-600360 GCF_002113885.1 Mizuhopecten yessoensis
GGGGGGGGACATGGTCAGACATGTACCATTACTCCTACCCTATGTTACCCCATGTTACCATTACTCCTACACCACGTATACGATTGACGATTACAACAAAGCATGAGGCGGCACAGTCCTTAAAATATTTAGAAATCTTTTTATTGAGGTTTTCTTGCGCCAAGCATTATAATTATTCTCCCACGAGAAGTTTTTCCAAACACGAGATTTATACCTAACGTGTCAAGTTGCAACAAATCTTGTCTACCTAGCCCCGAGTAACTGACACAGTAAGTGCCCTACCCTAGCAGGTCCATAATTTTAGCTATTCCTGCCCGGATCGCGGTAATGATCTCTGCCAATATTATGGGGAGTTTGTGTTATTGATTGTATAGCAAAAGAAGATACCAGACAGATTGAAGACGGCCAATGGCGAGGAACACCAGAGAATCACGGTTAATGTCAAAAGTGAAAGAGATTACTATACTCTATTGAACATTAATAAAATGTCGCTTATGTTAACTAGATACTGACAATACTAGTTCTTGAATTTCAAACTGATCTACCATTTTCAAAACTTGTGGGTATTTCGATTTTAACGAAACAACGATATGGTTTAACAGGCTTAAATAGTAACTGGTGACCTAGATTAAGCTGGAACAAGCATTCCTATTAATAACACAGGGATTATACAGTCTATAGTGATATGGTTCCGACCCTATGTATACGAACTACGTCTACAGCCAATAGTGCCAAAACAATGGTGACTTTATATAATTATGCTTTTAAACTATATGCCTATTGAGTTTTATTTAAGCCAGTTGTAACACGTGGTGCTGTGATGGAAGAACTCCAGACTCGTTGAGCTTTATATAGAAAATATCTTAAGGTGCTTTTATCATTGACTGTAAAGGAATAAGATGGGATGGACTAGAACTAAATAGCTCAAATCAATGAAGTGTCTTCAAATTGTGCGCTATATCAATAATGCCATGAACTGTCAAAAGTCAGTGATTTCTAGCCAGAATCAACATCGCCCTGGAGTTTTAGTCGGGATGAATGACCAAAAATCTCAAAAATAGGCTGCGTCTTATTTTCGTTTTAAGAAAGGAAACCTAGGCTTATTTTCTTTTTATGTAAGAAAACCCAGGCTTATTTTCGTTTTGAGTAAGGAAACCCATGCTCACTTTCGTTTTATGTAAGAAAACCCACGCTTGTTTTCGTTTTAAGTGAGGAAACCCATGCTTATTTTTATCTTAGTAGGAAAACCTAGGCTTATTTTCGTTTTACGTTAAGTAACCTATGCTTATTCTCGTTTTATGTCCGAAAACCCTGGTTTATTTTCGTTTTAGTAAGAAAATCTAGGCTTATTTTCGTGTTAAGTAAGGAAACCCAGGCTTATTTTCGTTTTGAGTAAGGAAACTCTGGCTTATTCTCGCTTTAAGTAAGGAAACGCTGGTTTATTTACGTTTTAGTAAGGAAACCCAGGCTTATTTTCGTTTTAAGTGAGGAAACCGAGGCTTGTTTTCGTTTAAAGTAAGGAAACCCATGCTTATTTTCGTTTTGAGTAAGGAAACCTGGCTTATTCTCGCTTTAAGTAAGGAAACACTGGTTTATTTTTGTTTTAAGTAAAAAAAAAACTGTCTGATTTTCGTTTTAAGTAAGAAAATCCAGGCTTGTTTTCGTTTTAAGTGCGGAAACCTATGCTTATTTTTGTTTTTTAGTAGGAAAACCTAGGCTTATTTTCGTTTTGAGTAAGGAAACCCTGGCTTATTTTCGCTTTAAACTAGGAAACCCATGCTTATTCTCGTTTTATGTCAGAAAACCCTGGTTTATTTTCGTTTTAGTAAGAAAACCTTGGCTTATTTTCGGTTTAAGTAAGGAAACATAGGCTTATTTCCGTTTTACTAAGGAAACCCAGGCTTATTTTCGTTTTAAGTAAGGAAACCCATGCTGATATTTTAAGTTAGAAAACCCATGCTTATTTTCGTTTTAGTGAGGAAACCCAGGCTTATTTTCGTTTTAAGGAAGGAACCCCAGGCTGATTTTCGTTTTAAGTAAGGAACCCCAGGCTTATTTTCGTTTTAAGTAAGGAACCCAAGGCTTATTTTCGTTTTAAGGAAGGAACCCCAGGCTTATTTTCGTTTAAAGTAAGGAACCCCAGGCTTATTTTCGTTTTAAGTAAGGAACCCCAGGCTTATTTTCGTTTTAAGTAAGGAAACCCTGGCTTATTTTCGTTTTGAGTAAGGAACCTGACTTATTTTCGCTTTAAACTAGGAAACCCATGCTTATTCTCGTTTTATGTCAGAAAACTCTGGTTTATTGTCGTTTTAGTAAGAAAACCTTGGCTTATTTTCGTTTTGAGTAAGGAAACCCATGCTTGCTTTCGTTTTAAGTAAGGAAACCCAGGCTTATTTTCGTTTCAAGTAAGAAAACCCATGCTTATTTTCGATTTAAGTAAGGAAACCCAAGCTTATTTTCGTTTTAAGTGAGGAAACATAGGATTGTTTTCGTTTAAAGTCAGGAAAATCTGGTATATTTTCGTTTTAGTAAGAAAACCTAGGCTTAATTGCGTTTTAAGTAAGAAAACCCATGCTCACTTTCGTTTTATGTAAGAAAACCCACGCTTATTTTTGTTTTACGTTAGGAAACCCATGCTTATTCTCGTTTTATGTCAGAAAACCCTGGTTTATTTTCGTTTAAGTAAGAAAACCTAGGCTTATTTTCGTTTTAAGTAAGGAAACCCATGCTTATTCTCGCTTTAAGTAAGGAAACGCTGGTTTATTTACGTTTTAGCAAGGAAACCCAGGCTTATTTTCGTTTTAAGTGAGGAAACCGAGGCTTGTTTTCGTTTAAAGTAGGAAAACCCATACTTATTTCTGTTTTAAGTAAGAAAACACAGGCTTTTTTTCGTTTTAAGGAAGGAAACCCAGGCTGATTTTCGTTTTAAGTAAGGAACCCCAGGCTTATTTTCGTTTTAAGTAAGGAACCCCAGGCTTATTTTCGTTTTAAGAAGGAAATCCAAGCTTATTTTCGTTTTAAGTATTGAAACCCATGCTGATATTTTAAGTTAGAAAACCCATGCTTATTTTCGTTTTAAGTCAGGAAAAACTGGGTTTTTTTGCAACCTGCGTGTTGTCACGGCCATCTGGTTTTCGATGCCCTTAAGCTGTAAGGCGTGCACGATTTATTTTAAGGGTTGTCCAACTTTCAAAGCATTTAAACGGTCTCACACATTTAAATCGACTCAATAAAATAATTATAGACATATTGCAAGCATGTTTTTTCAAGTTCGGTTTAATTTTTTACGCCGGCTTACTTTCGAGATTCATTTGATCGCAAGGGATCCAAGGTTTTCTTTCAGAGCCGTCCTATTTTAAAATCAAGCTTACTATCTAGATTTTAGGGTATTTTCCTGGAACATTTTTATTTTGCACTGAAACTTCAGATATTGATGTTCAGCATCCTTTTAAGATGATCTTGAACTTCAGACTTGGTGAGAAGTGTTCAAAATCATTTAACAGTACCCTGGAGCTACAGACTTGGTTAGCAGTGTGCAGAATCATTTAACAGTACCCTGGAACTACAGCCTTGGTGAGCAGTGTTCAGAATCATTTAACAGTACCCTGGAACTTCAGACTTGGTAAGCAGTGTTAAGAAAAAATTAACAGTACCCTGGAACAACAGACCTGGTGAGCAGTGTTCAGAACCATTTAGTGCCTTCGAACAACAGACTTGGTGAGCTATATTTAGAATCGATATAGTGTCCTGGAACTAGACACTTGGATATCTAAATTTAGAATCAATAGTGCAAAAATCAAATTGAGGGACGCGTTTATTCCAATCTATTTTGTCAATAGGGCAAATTACCGCTCCGTAATGTATAGCTGCAAACATTTAGAGACTGTCGGGACATCGCGTGCATGTCATTAATAACTTGCCAAAAATACGTGTGTAATTACAATGGTTAAAATACGCATATAAACGTAGTGAAGTGCTGTTTGATAAACAGTGGTTCTAACCTCATCACAGGCTACCTCTGCTCAAACTACCAACTGGTGATTCGGCATTCCGATTCAAATTACCTTTCTTTTCACGATGGTATTGATTGGAACTGAGCATCATCACTCCTATACTCGTGTAGTTTTACTTACTTTACTCGTAATAAACACTATTCTGTGCTGCCCACGCAGCTAAACATAAAGTAAGGCCATATCCATTGCAAGATTTTGAATGTACCATTGACAATGGCTGTACCATCGGTGCTGTGTACGTAATTAATGTGTCAAATATCATGTTAAACAAAACAGCAGGTACTTACTATGTCAAACTACACGGACTTCCTATGTCAAACAACACGGACTTCCTATGTCAAACTACAGGTACTTCCTATGTCAAACTACACGGACTTCCTATGTCAAACTACAGGTATTTCCTATGTCAAACTACACGGACTTCCTATGTCAAACAACACGGACTTCCTATGTCAAACAACACGGACTTCCTATGTCAAACTACACGGACTTCCTATGTCAAACAAAACGAAGTTCCTATGTCAAACAACACGGACTTCCTATGTCAAACAACACGGAATTCCTATGTCAAACTACACGGACTACCTATGTCAAACAACACGGACTTCATATGTCAAACAACACAGACTTCCTATGTCAAACTACACGAAGTTCCTATGTCAAACAACACGAACTTCCTATGTCAAACTACACGGACTTCCTATGTCAAACAACACGGACTTCCTATGTCAAACAACACGGACTTCCTATGTCAAGCAACACGGACTTCCTATGTCAAACAACACGGGGGACTTCCTATGTCAAACAACACGGACTTCATATGTCAAACAACACGGACTTCCTATGTCAAACTACACTTCCTATGTCAAACAACACGGACTTCCTATGTCAAACTACACGGACTTCCTATGTCAAACAACACGGACTTCCAATGTCAAACTACACGGACTTCATATGTCGCAGCTGGTACTTGCTATGTCAACAGCAAGTGCTTTGAAATGCAGAAGTCTTATTAACAAAACAAAATTATTCATGAACGAAACAATGAAATGAATTTGAACCATGTTTTAAGGGTATACCATATTTCATAAAACATCTAAGCGATTTTGTTGTGTCATCTAGTATAAGAGAAATTTTATCATCAAATTATGATGTCAAGTGTTTCGTCGTTACAATTTTATGTCTTTTTTCATGTTTTTTGTTCCTATCAATCATCAGCATATATCAATGTATATTGTATTCGATCTAATAATTTTGAGAATTGTATTCGAGCTAGTGTTGCGAATATTTTTGTTGATATTGTGAGGCTTGTATACGAAGTGGTTTTTATGAGTCTTGTATTCAAGCTGCCATTGTGAGACTTGCAATAGAATTAATTTTACGAAGCATCTAAACTAGGTATTATTGTAAGCTTGTATTTGAGTTACTAGCATGCGTTTTCAATCCCAACACAACCATGCAGGAGTTTGAACATATGCTGCATTTATAAATGTAAGTTACGTTATTTATATTTGTTGAGCAATCCTAGGGATATGTCTGTGGGATGAAGTGCATAATGTATAATTCTAAATACATTGCAATATTCACAACACATTATACGTATGAATGAGCATGAAACTATCAATAATTGGCTGACAAATATGAGAGAAGAATTGAAAGAGTACAGTAAATAAATGGGAGGAGGTATTCGGTGTGAGGCTAAAAGCGGTGAGAGGAGTGTCTCCAGCCTGGCATCCCTTCAAATCAAAAAGCGGTGAGAGGAGTGTCTCCAGCCTGGCATCCCTTCAAAACAAAAAGCGGTGAGAGGAGTGTCTCCAGCCTGGCATCCCTTCAAAACAAAAAGCGGTGAGAGGAGTGTCTCCAGCCTGGCATCCCTTCAAAACAAAAAGCGGTGAGAGGAGTGTCTCCAGCCTGGCATCCCTTCAAAACAAAAAGCGGTGAGAGGAGTGTCTCCAGCCTGGCATCCCTTCAAAACAAAAAGCGGTGAGAGGAGTGTCTCCAGCCTGGCATCCCTTCAAAACAAAAAGCGGTGAGAGGAGTGTCTCCAGCCTGGCATCCCTTCAAAACAAAAAGCGGTGAGAGGAGTGTCTCCAGCCTGGCATCCCTTCAAAACAAAAAGCGGTGAGAGGAGTGTCTCCAGCCTGGCATCCCTTCAAAACAAAAAGCGGTGAGAGGAGTGTCTCCAGCCTGGCATCCCTTCAAAACAAAAAGCGGTGAGAGGAGTGTCTCCAGCCTGGCATCCCTTCAAAACAAAAAGCGGTGAGAGGAGTGTCTCCAGCCTGGCATCCCTTCAAAACAAAAAGCGGTGAGAGGAGTGTCTCCAGCCTGGCATCCCTTCAAATCAAAAAGCGGTGAGAGGAGTGTCTCCAGCCTGGCATCCCTTCAAATCAAAAAGCTGTGAGAGGAGTGTCTCCAACCTGGTATTCCTTCAAAACAAAAAGCGGTGGAGATAAAATCAAATCTAATCTGAACGTTAAAAATTCGTTTGCAAAGAAGTATTACTCAGAACTGCCTAAAACTAAGTCTACTGTTCTAGTCGCGGAAAATGGAAGTTGGTAAAATGATCATTTGGTTGTCTATATCGAGTTTGGATTCATATCCCAATCAAGTTATGTTCTTCACCGTGTGTTCACGCACCAAACAGCGTGGTGTCTAATTTGATATATTTCTAATCAGAAACCGAGGCCGGTCAAGCTATCCGGTATACAATTTGGCATTAGGTTTCAGCAGTAATGATGTATCTTGTCTACACAATTTAACTAGTAGACTATAACAAGTGTATTTGGAGAGGAGAGATTGTTTTGGTACAAGGGCCTATATATACCATGTTTGATGTTCAATGGGTAGTCTTTTTGCCATGGTGTATGACAGATGTTCAAGGGATGGTCTTTTTGCCATGGTGTATGACAGACGTTCAAGGGATGGTCTTTTTGCCATGTCGTATGACAGATGTTCAAGGGATGGTTTTTTTGCCATGTCGTATGACAGATGTTCCAGGGATGGTCTTTTTGCCATGTCATAGGACAGATGTTCAAGGGATGGTCTTTCTGCCATGTCGTATGACAGATGTTCAAGGGAAGGTCTTTTTGCTATGTCGTATGACAGATGTTCAAGGGATGGTCTTTTTGCCATGTCATAGGACAGATGTTCAAGGGATGGTCTTTTTGTCATGTCGTATGACAGATCTTTCCTTAAGGACTTCTCAGACAGCTTACAAGAGAATTTGAGTTACCTGTTAAAGGGCAATTTATATTTGTATTTTGTATGTGGAACGTAAAATAGAATGAAATGGACTTTGGTGGATAAATCGGGCACAAAGCTTCTTTATTTCAAGCACGTGGTTACAATGTGATGTGTACTGCCTTCTGAAATGCCAACCGCATTATCTCAGAAACAGTATAACCACCATCATCCTTAATTGTTGCTTTCACAGCAGCAATGTTCTTCTTTAATGCTGCAACAACTGGCCTACCTGGCCCGTGTGTCCTCTTCGATTTTTGATGTCGACTTTACCATTCTTCAATTTGTTCAGTCACATGTAAACAGTTCAATATGACGGCAGAGGTGCATTTTGTGCTGCACAAATCTGCATGTAGTTGTTTTGGCGGTAACTGTAAAGCTCACCGTGCTTTGAAATAGGAGCGTATTTCAGTCTCAACCTTCATTGTAGCATCGAAAGTAGCCACTAGTCACGAGTGTATACCGTTCAACAAGGAATGATATGTTCAGTTCTTGTCAGATGATGACGACATTTTGCTTGTGCATTGTTCTTTAAATGTCTTTGCGGTCTGTCAAAGTGCTATACAATTGTATTGCCCGTTCGTACGGGAAGTGTGTTGACAGAATTTATTGAATGGCCCTCGTACAGAGTGTGTATATAGTATACAGATCAAATACATACTCACTGAAATGTTTCAAGTGAAAGTATTTGTCAAAGCCATTACGCGATATAGCCGAATACTTCCGAAGTAAGCCGAGTTTTACTAGGTGTCAAGATTTATTATTGAGTACACTGCTTGATCATCGACATATAGCTTTAACTAGTGATGGGTTTCGTGTTTATGTCACAATACTGTTTTTGACCACTGGGTCGTTCTTCATTAGACCGCCTACCTGTATTTAGTAGTAACATGATCTTTACTATCTCCGTGAGTAAATCTACCAGCGGTTCTATCAAAATGTATGATTGGGAAACATAAATAATTAATATTCTATAGGATTACAAAATTGTGTAAGATTGTATAATTGTGTAAGATTGTATAATCTGTAATAATAATTACTGTATGGATATGATCTAGACAATAGATAGCGCAGTGTTAATTGGTAACCATGGAGAGCTCGTTTAATTTAAATGAAGTATGCTAGTTGAAATTTGATTTCGGTTAAAACGTTCTATTTCAACCGACACGTCAGAGGGTCCTTTGGAATAGTCCAAGTGATGCCGTCTGGTGGTCCTTTGGAATACTCCAACTGATGCCGTCTGATAGTCCTTTGGAATAGTCCAGCTGATGCCGTCTGGTGGTCCCTTGGAATAGTCCAACTGATGCCGTCTGATGGCCCTTTGGAATAGCCCAACTGATGCCGTCTGGTGGTCCTTTGGAATACTCCAACTGATGCCGTCTGATAGTCCTTTGGAATAGTCCAGCTGATGCCGTCTGGTGGTCCCTTGGAATAGTCCAACTGATGCCGTCTGATGGCCCTTTGGAATAGCCCAACTGATGCCGTCTGGTGGTCCTTTGGAATACTCCAACTGATGTCGTCTGGTGGTCTTTTGGAATAGTCCAACTGATGTCGTCTGGTGGTCTTTTGGAATAGTCCAACTGATGTCGTCTGATGGTCCTTTGGGATAGTCCAACTGATGCTGTCTGATGGTCCTTTGGAATAGTCCAATGACGCTGTCTGATGGTCCTTTGGAATAGTCCAACTGATGTCGTGTGATGGTCCTTTGGAATAGTCCAACTGATGTCGTGTGATGGTCCTTTGGAATAGTCCAACTGATGTCGTGTGATGGTCCTTTGGAATAGTCCAACTGATGTCGTGTGATGGTCCTTTGGAATAGTCCAACTGATGTCGTGTGATGGTCCTTTGGAATAGTCCAACTGATGTCGTGTGATGGTCCTTTGGAATAGTCCAACTGATGTCGTGTGATGGTCCTTTGGAATAGTACAACTGATGTCGTCTGGTGGTCTTTTGGAATAGTCCAACTGATGTCGTCTGGTGGTCTTTTGGAATAGTCCAACTGATGTCGTCTGGTGGTCCTTTGGAATAGTCCAACTGATGCCGTCTGATGGTCCTTTGGGATAGTCCAACTGATGCTGTCTGATGGTCCTTTGGAATAGTCCAATGACGCTGTCTGATGGTCCTTTGGAATAGTCCAACTGATGTCGTGTGATGGTCCTTTGGAATAGTCCAACTGATGTCGTGTGATGGTCCTTTGGAATAGTCCAACTGATGTCGTGTGATGGTCCTTTGGAATAGTCCAACTGATGTCGTGTGATGGTCCTTTGGAATAGTCCAACTGATGTCGTGTGATGGTCCTTTGGAATAGTCCAACTGATGTCGTGTGATGGTCCTTTGGAATAGTCCAACTGATGTCGTGTGATGGTCCTTTGGAATAGTACAACTGATGTCGTCTGATGGTCCTTTGGAATAGTCCAACTGATGTCGTGTGATGGTCCTTTGGAATAGTCCAACTGATGCGTCTGATGATCCTTTAGAATACTCCAACTGATGTCGTCTGGTGGTCTTTTGGAATAGTCCAACTGATGTCGTCTGGTGGTCTTTTGGAATAGTCCAACTGATGTCGTCTGATGGTCCTTTGGGATAGTCCAACTGATGCTGTCTGATGGTCCTTTGGAATAGTCCAATGACGCTGTCTGATGGTCCTTTGGAATAGTCCAACTGATGTCGTGTGATGGTCCTTTGGAATAGTCCAACTGATGTCGTGTGATGGTCCTTTGGAATAGTACAACTGATGTCGTCTGACGGTCCTTTGGAATAGTCCAACTGATGCTGACTGACGCTCCTTTGGAATAGTCCTGACAGTTCATTTGAGGGCGATCCTTTAGCGGATTCCTGAAATATATGTTGGTGTGTTTGATATGATCGCTTAAATAGTAAGGATGTGGCCAATAGTTGACGAAGGATTGGGCGACAAACAAAATACTGAGGATCCGTCAAACATCTGCAATGCTACGCAAGCCAACTTAACAATTAATACCCAAAAGGAGGTGACATAATTATAAGAAAGGTATTTAACTGTAATAAATATCGATTAAAGAACCGTTATGTTCAGAGCTGCGGATATTTCTAGCGCAAAGCGATTTGGTGCTGGAGATCGCAAGTTCGAGGCCTGGGCTGAGCTTGTAATGGGGTCACTACCGTCCTGATCTCGTTCGCTGTATCACCCCTACACTTCGATCATCCCAGTTATGGAGATAAGCCGTGCCTTGTTTCTATGACCAGACATGGGTTTGTTGCTGTTGCCTAAAGCAGATGAGGATTACTAATGGGTTATCCCTGTATGCTAAAGTACTTGCTGGATTTAAGCAACGATCGTCATTCAAGAAAATTAAAACACGAACAAAAAATATCACAGAGCACTATCAAAAGCAATGGGCGTGCTCACCGGCATTCAAGTATGTTCCACGTGGTGTACAATACCTTTTATCACCGATACTTGTCACAATCTACATAAGCATATGGGTTGTTATATGAACACATAATAAATGTATACGTGTTACTTAAGTTACCCTATAAGAAATGAGCGAAATGAAAATATAAAAACAGCAGCATAATGATAGACATAGTTTTTGTTCTACCCAAAAATTACAGTTTTACCATTTTAAATATTCTGTTGGAAAACTGACCACCCTACCTCCGAAAGATGGCCTTTGGGAGTTAGAAAAGTAAGCTGGAATGTGTTACGTTCAGTTGTTTAACAGTATAGTACTGCAGTGTAGTCACAGTAACACCAATAACAATGCCGATACTACACAAGACATTTATGACAATTGGATTCAGAAAACGATTCGAATAGGACAAATAGGACGAGGAAAGACCGACAAGCAAACAAAACAGACATATCCTGGGCTGGATCCTGAAGGGAGTGTGAGGGGATATATAGAGACAAGAGCTTCTAAGTACATCCCTAGCACTTTCATCCCTTTAGTGAAAGTGAAAGTGCTAGGGGTACTAATATTTCCTCTGATGAAAGTGCTAGGGAGGTACTAAGATTTCCCCTGATGAACCTTTATAAAGAGGTGAAAGTGAAAGGGGGCACAGAGATTTCCCCTGATGAACCTCTAAAGAGGTGAAAGTGCTAGGGAGGTAGTAAGATTTCCCCTGTTAGCCTTTATAAACAGGTGAAAGTGCTAGGGAGGTACTAAGATTTCCCCTGATGAACCTTTATAAAGAGATGAAAGTGAAAGGGGGCACAGAGATTTCCCCTGGAGAACCTCTTAAGAGGTGAAAGTGAAAGGGGGCAGAGATTTCCCCTGATGAACCTCTAAAGAGGTGAAAGCACTAGGGAGGTACTAAGATTTCCCCTGATGAACCTTTATAAAGAGATGAAAGTGAAAGGGGGCACAGAGATTTCCCCTGGAGAACCTCTTAATAGGTGAAAGTGAAAGGGGGCAGAGATTTCCCCTGATGAACCTCTAAAGAGGTGAAAGTGAAAGGGGGTACAGAGATTTCCCCTGATAAACCTCTAAAGAGGTGAAAGTGCTAGGTAGGTACTAAGAATTCCTCTGATGAAAGCGCTAGGGAGGTACTAAGATTTCCCCTGTAAGCCTTTATAAAGAGGTGAAAGAGCTAGGGAGGTACTAAGATTTTCCCTGATAAACCTTTATAAAGAGGTGAAAGTGAAAGGGGGCACAGAGATTTCCCCTGGTGAACCTCTTAAGAGGTGAAAGTGAAAGGGGGCAGAGATTTCCCCTGACGAACCTCTAAAGAGGTGAAAGCGCTAGGGAGGTACTAAGATTTCCCCTGAGGAACCTCTAAAGAGGTGAAAGTGAAAGGGGGTACAGAGATTTCCCCTGATAAACCTCTAAAGAGGTGAAAGTGCTAGGGAGGTACTAAGAATTCCTCTGATGAAAGCGCTAGGGAGGTACTAAGATTTCCCCTGTTAGCCTTTATAAAGAGGTGAAAGTGCTAGGGAGGTACTAAGATTTTCCCTGATAAACCTCCAAAGAGGTGAAAGTGCTAGGGAGGTACTAAGATTTCCTCTGATGAAAGTGCTGAGGAGGTACTAAAATTTCCCCTGATGAACCTCTAAAGAGGTGAAAGTGTTAGGGAGGTACTAAGATTTTCCCTGATAAACCTCCAAAGAGGTGAAAGTGCTAGGGAGGTACTAAGATTTCCTCTGATGAAAGTGCTAGGGAGGTACTAAGATTTCCCCTGATGAACCTCTAAAGAGGTGAAAGCGCTAGGGAGGTACTAAGATTTCCCCTGTAAGCCTTTATAAAGAGGTGAAAGCGCTAGGGAGGTACTAAGATTTCCCCTGATGAACCTCTAAAGAGGTGAAAGCACTAGGGAAGTACTAAGATTTCCCCTGTAAGCCTTTATAAAGAGGTGATAGCGCTAGGGAGATAGTAAGGTTTTCCCTGATAAACCTCCAAAGAGGTGAAAGTGTTAGGGAGGTACTAAGATTTCCTCTGATGAAAGTGCTGAGGAGGTACTAAAATTTCCCCTGATGAACCTCTAAAGAGGTGAAAGTGCTAGGGAGGTACTACAGGTGAAAGTGCTAGGGAGGTACTACAGGTGAAAGTGCTAGGGAGGTACTAAGATTTCCTCTGATGAAAGTGTTAGGGAGGTACTAAGATTTCCTCTGATGAAAGTGTTAGGGAGGTACTAAGATTTTCCCTGATAAACCTCCAAAGAGGTGAAAGTGCTAGGGAGGTACTAAGATTTCCTCTGATGAAAGTGTTAGGGAGGTACTAAGATTTCCCCTGATGAACACTAAGATTTCCCCTGATGAACCTTTATAAAGAGGTGAAATCGCTAGGGAGGTACTAAGATATCCCATGTGAGCCTTTATAAAGAGGTGAAAGTGCTAAGGTGAAAGTGAAAGGGGGCACAGAGATTTCCCCTGATGAACCTCTAAAGAGGGGAAAGTGCTAGGGAGGTACTAAGATTTCCCCTGTTAGCCTTTATAAAGAGGGGAAAGCGCTAGGGAGGTACTAAGATTTCCCCTGTTAGCCTTTATGAAGAAGTGAAAGTGCTAGGGAGGTACTAAGATTTCACCTGATGAACCTTTATAAAGAAGTGCAAGCGCTAGGGAGGTACTAAGATATTCCCTGTGAGCCTTTATAAAGAGGTGAAAGTGCTAGGGATGAAAGTGAAAGGGGGCACAGAGATTTCCCCTGATGAACCTCTAAAGAGGGGAAAGCACTGGGGAGGTACTAAGATTTCCCCTGATGAATCTCTAAAGAGGGGAAAGTGCTAGGGAGGTACTAAGATTTCCTCTGATGAAAGTGTTAGGGAGGTACTAAGATTTCCCCTGATGAACCTTTATAAAGAGGTGAAAGCGCTAGGGAGGTACTAAGATATCCCCTGTGAGCCTTTATAAAGAGGTGAAAGTGCTAGGGAGGTACTAAGATTTCCGCTGATGAGCCTTTATAAAGAGGTAAAAGTGCTAGGGAGGTATTAAGATTTCCCCTGTGAGCCTTTATAGAGAGGTGAAAGCGCTAGCGAGGTACTAAGATTTCCTCTGATGGACCTTTATAAAGAGGTGATAGAGCTAGGGAGGTACTAAGATTACCCCTGATGAATCTCTAAAGAGGGGAAAGTGCTAGGGAGGTGCTAAGATTTCCCCTGATGACCCTCTAAAGAGGTGAAAGCGCTAGCGAGGTACTAAGATTTCCGCTGATGAGCCTTTATAAAGAGGTAAAAGTGCTAGGGAGGTATTAAGATTTCCCCTGTGAGCCTTTATAGAGAGGTGAAAGTGCTAGTAAACCTCTAAAGAGGTGAAAGCGCTAGGCAGGTACTAAGATATCCCCTGAGAGCCTTTATAAAGAGGTGGAAGTGCTAGGGAGGTACTAAGAAGATTTCACCTGATGAGCCTTTATAAAGAGGTAAAAGCGCTAGGGAGGTAGTATGATATCCCCTGTGAGCCTCTATAAAGAGGTGAAAATGCTAGGGAGGTACTAAGATATACCCTGTGAGCCTTTATAAAGAGGTAAAAGCGCTAGGGAGGTAATAAGATATCCCCTGTGACCCTTTATAAAGAGGTGATAGAGCTAGGGAGGTACTAATATATCCCCCGTGAGCCTTTATAAAGAGGTAAAAGTGCTAGGGAGGTACTAAGCTTTCCCCTGTTGAACCCCTTAAGAGGGGAAAGCGCTAGGGAGGTAGTATGATATCCCCTGTGAGCCTCTATAAAGAGGTGAAAATGCTAGGGAGGGACTAAGATTTCCCCTGATGAACACTAAGATTTCCCCTGTTGAACCCCTTAAGAGGGGAAAGTTAGCCTTTATGAAGAAGTGAAAGTGCTAGGGAGGCACTAAGATTTCCCCTGATGAGCCTTTATAAAGAGGCGAAAGTGCTAGGGAGGAACTAAGATTTCCCCTGTTAGCCTTTATGAAGAAGTGAAAGTGCTAGGGAGGAACTAAGATTTCCCCTGTTAGCTTTTATAAAGAGGTGAAAACGATAGGGAGGTACTAAGATTACCCCTGATGAATCTCTAAAGAGGGGAAAGTGCTAGGGAGGTGCTAAGATTTCCCCTGATGAGCCTTTATAAAGAGGCGAAAGTGCTAGGGAGGAACTAAGATTTCCCCTGTTGAACCTTTATAAAGAGGCGAAAGTGCTAGGGAGGAACTAAGATTTCCCCTGATGAGCCTTTATAAAGAGGTAAAAGTGCTAGGGAGGTATTAAGATTTCCCCTGTGAGCCTTTATAAAGAGGCGAAAGTGCTAGGGAGGTGCTAAGATTTCCCCTGATGAGCCTTTATAAAGAGGTAAAAGCGCTAGGGAGGTAATAAGATATCCCCTGTGACCCTTTATAAAGAGGTGAATGTGCTAGGGAGGTACTAAGAATTCCCCTGATGAATCTCTAAAGAGGGGAAAGCACTAGGGAGGTACTAAGAAGATTTCACCTGATGAACCTTTATAAAGGGGTGAAAGCGCTAGGGATGTACTAAGATTTCCTCTGATGGACCTTTATAAAGAGGTGATAGAGCTAGGGAGGTACTAAGAATTCCTATGATGAAACCCCTAGGGAGGTACTAAGATACCCCCTGTGAGCCTTTATAGAGAGGTGAAAGCGCTAGGCAGGTACTAAGATATCCCATGTGAGCCTTTATAAAGAGGCGAAAGTGCTAGGGAGGAACTAAGATTTCCCCTGTTAGCTTTTATAAAGAGGTGAAAGTGGTAGGGAGGTACTAAGATACCCCCTGTGAGCCTTTATAGAGAGGTGAAAGTGCTAGCGAGGTACTAAGATTTTCCCTGATAAACCTCCAAAGAGGTGAAAGTGTTATTGAGGTACTAAGATTTTCCCTGATGAATCTCTAAAGAGGTGAAAGTGTTAGCGAGGTACTAAGATATCCCCTGCGAGCCTTTATAAAGAGGTGAAGGTGCTAGGGAGGTACTAAGAAGATTTCACCTGATGAACCTTTATAAAGAAGTGAAAGTGCTAGGGAGGGACTAAGATTTCCCCTGTTAGCTTTTATAAAGAGGTGAAAACGATAGGGAGGTACTAAGATATACCCTGTGAGCCTTTATAGAGAGGTGAAAGTGCTAGTAAACCTCTAAAGAGGTGAAAGTGTTATTGAGGTACTAAGATTTTCCCTGATGAATCTCTAAAGGGGAGAAAGTGCTAGGGAGGTGCTAAGATTTCCCCTGATGACCCTCTAAAGAGGTGAAAGTGTTAGGGATGTACTAAGATTTCCTCTGATGGACCTTTATAAAGAGGTGAAATCGCTAGGGAGGTACTAATATATCCCCCGTGAGCCTTTATAAAGAGGTGAAACTGCTAGGGAGGTACTAAGCTTTCCCCTGTTGAACCCCTTAAGAGGGGAAAGTTAGCCTTTATGAAGAAGTGAAAGTGCTAGGGAGTTACTAAGATTTCCCCTGTTAGCCTTTATAAACAGGTGAAAGTGCTAGGGGGGTACTAAGATATCCCCTGAGAGCCTTTATAAAGAGGTAAAAGTGCTAGGGAGGTACTAAGCTTTCCCCTGTTGAACCCCTTAAGAGGGGAAAGCACTAGAGAGGTACTAAGATTTCCACTGTTGAACCCCTTAAGAGGGGAAAGTTAGCCTTTATGAAGAAGTGAAAGTGCTAGGGAGGGACTAAGATTTCCCCTGATGACCCTCTAAAGAGGTGAAAGCGCAAGGGAGGTACTAAGATATACCCTGTGAGCCTTTATAAAGAGGCGAAAGTGCTAGGGAGGTGCTAAGATTTCCCCTGATGAGCCTTTATAAAGAGGCGAAAGTGCTAGGGAGGAACTAAGATTTCCCCTGTTAGCTTTTATAAAGAGGTGAAATCGCTAGGGAGGTACTAAGATTTCCCCTGTTTTATAAAGAGGTGAAAGTGCTAGGGAGGTACTAAGATTTCCCCTGTTGAACCCCTTAAGAGGGGAAAGCACTAGGGAGGTACTAAGATTTCCCCTGATGAACCTTTAAAGAGGTGAAAGCGCTAGGGGGTACTAAGATTTCCCCTAATGAACCTCTAAAGAGGTGAATGTGCTAGGGAGGTACTAAGATTTCCCCTGATGAGCCTTTATAAAGAGGTGAAAGTGCTAGGGAGGTCCTAAGATTTCCCCTGATGAACCTCTAAGGAGGTGAAAGCGCTAGGGAGGGACTAAGATTTCCCCTGTTAGCCTTTATAAAGAGGTGAAAGTGCTAGGGAGGTACTAAGATTTCCACTGTTGAACCCCTTAAGAGGGGAAAGCACTAGGGAGGTACTAAGATTTCCCCTGTTAGCCTTTATAAAGAGGTGAAAGTGCTAGGGAGGTACTAAGATTTCCCCTGTTGAACCCCTTAAGAGGGGAAAGCACTAGGGAGGGACTAAGATTTCCCCTGATGAACCTCTAAGGAGGTGAAAGCGCCAGGGAGGTACTAAGATTTCCCCTGATGAACCTCTTAAGAGGGGAAAGCACTAGGGAGGTACTAAGATTTCCCCTGTTAGCCTTTATGAAGAAGTGAAAGTGCTAGGGAGGTACTAAGATTTCCCCTGATGAACCTCTAAGGAGGTGAAAGTGCATGTCGAATATTCTTGGTTTTGTGATCAGTCCCAAAAAACAATATGCTTAACTAGGGACCATGGGGAACCTTCATGTGAAATTTGTGAAAGATGTGAAAGATCCTTTCAGTATTTTCCGATAAATAGCACAAACAAAAATTGATCTGATGATGGTGGGCTAAAAAATCAGTTTTTCACATTTATCTCAAATGAAATATTACTTTCAAATTTCTTTTGCAATTTTCATTTATTTTGTTACTCTCTATTTCACATCAAATCAGGACAGCATTATACTTATGGTGCATAAACAGAAAACCAAACCCAATCAGTCTTTGTCTTCAGTAAGAAGATCTGCTAATGAATTCAATCATTACCTGTGGCAGGTACAGCATTTCAGAAAGAGGAAAACAGACAATCTATAGATCATCTACTGATACTGATAAAGGTTAGCTGAATGAATACAAAACTCTCTGACACAAACTTAGACTTTTGCAAAATCATTTATTGAGGTCTACTGAACTCTTCAACATGGAGACAAATTTAGTACATATATATATATAAACCTTGATTTCATGATGTCTGTAAAACAATCTCACTTTTTTCCCCCCAAACATTCCAGTCATAATTTCACCAAGCACCCACCATTAACTTTCTCACTGTGAATAATTAAGTCTACCAAAGAAGAGTTTACCAAGAATCCCTATCAGAATTTTACTGCAATCAATCTGGCAATTACAAAGAAAAATACAATTTTAAAAAATAAATGCAAACGGACATTAAATCTATCATTTAAAGAAAGCATACGCAATGTTTTTGGTTACTCTTACAAGAGGGAAGGTAAAAGTGCCTTTATCACTCAAATGTTATACAGTACTGTTTGTTACTCAATTTTCTAAATGGATGAAAGTTAATTTATTCCAACAAACTTGAGAACAAGCAAGCTAAAAATACACCATAAAAAGCATTACTCTTCAGGTGATGCACCTTTGTTGGAAGATTTGACTACTTCTACTCATGTGGCCTTCAACGTTGGTCCAGGTCATTTATTTGAACCCATCTGAATAGTAGGTCATCACAGCAAGCCACAGGCCAAACGTTTACACTCCTCAGGCCTTTAAAAGAAGTTGTTGAATGTTTTCACACAACTCACCCTTTTGATTAAATATCATGGATAGACAAAATTGTTTTTAAGATTTTAACATCTTAGACCTGTGACTTTACAGTGGCCAAGGTACTTCTTTGAACAAATATGATAGCCCTTCACATCATCATGCTTAAGGCCTTAAGGCCGCATAGTAGGACCCCCAGGGCCCTGGTTATTTTGATATCTTTAAGACCTAAAATAAAATAATGCTTGTTTGCCAAAACACAACTGACCCAGGAAAAATGTCCGATAATACTAAGAACATTTTAACACTTTAAATTCTCGGAATTTAGTCATATATCAGGTAAGCTGTTTATAGTATTTGTGCTTGCCTGATGTGTTTTTAACTCTATTTAAAGACCTCTATATATTACCTCAATAGCATATCAAGGTCATCCGTTTGAAGAAAGTTGACAGCTCTTGATCTTCAGCCCAACATGATTATTTCCAAAGGGCTCTTGATGTTCAAAACAAGTCAAAATGAGATTTAAGCACATTTGACCCAATGACCTTGGAAATTTGACAAAGTCATTCGTTAGAGCAACTTGATAGCCCTTTGTCGCAGCATGGCCAATCAGCTTTACATTAAGCCTTATCATTCTTAAGAAGAAGATGTTATAGGAAAGGTTGATACTAGATTGACGACAGGCGACACCTCATTGCATCATTTAAGTGCCAGGTGACCTAAACATAAAGAGTTACATTCACATAACCTATATAAGAAGTTCAGGTTTACATACCTCATGATAAATACTTTGATAAATGACTGATATAATTTTAGTTTTAGTTAAAGACCTCCATATATTACATGTATATAGTCAATCCCCTTTAATCAAGCACATTGATCCAGGTGTTCCTCTATCCAGCTAGTTTTTGGGGACAGATTACTATTGTTCCTCTACTTGAAATTGTCCCAGTGATCCAGCTCGTTTGCATTACAGTCACTCTAGCTGGGAATGAAGGGTCCAGATTAACAAGGCTCAGCATCCAACAATGATTGTGCCAAGTGCAAACATGTTACATACACGATGATGTTACATGAAAATTATAATGTCTTTTGCGACATAGGCAATACAAAGGATCATTTACAGGTGTTTTATGACTAGAAAACAAGGCCAGCTTGCTGGACTCCATGCATCAAATCAGTAAAATATTGAAACTTCTAATGTTTATTCCATTGCACTATTTCATACATGTACAAGTTCTCTTTACTTCAAACTCATTCAGGGGAGGATTTCAAATCTAATTCTAGCTACAAATTGAACGTGTTCTTCCATTTAGAGTCACGTAAGAGTCTTAATGCAAACATACACAACGTGACTAAATATATTAGTAGATTGGATATTCCTGACACAGGTTGTGCACATGGTTTTCTTGAACTTGGCAGTAGATATATTCTGTACAGTGTGTCCTGTTCAGACTAGGCTGAGGTCTACAATGATACTACATTTGTATTTGGTGGGGTTGATGAGTAAAACAAAGGACCTACTAACACAATAGAGTGTTGTAGTAAGGACATATGTAATATATTACTCCATAAATATCATCAGGGTTTACATTTGAAGGAATGCAAATTAAAAAATATTAATTATAAGTCTGTTAAGACATGACAGCACTTGATAATGTAGATCCATAAATTATATATACTGTTTATAACTAAAAAAGAAATGCACCTCAAATACAGCCCACATTCAATTGTCAGCTACATTCAGAGTTTATATGACATACCCACAAGCAAAATCATATGAAATCCATACATAAATTCTTTCACCTCAATCTTCGTTTTTCACATGCAATATACATTTTAAAGTGGCTGGGAATTCCCTGTGTTACATTGAAGTGGCTGG
The DNA here is from genome assembly GCF_002113885.1 of Mizuhopecten yessoensis. Taxonomy (NCBI): domain Eukaryota; kingdom Metazoa; phylum Mollusca; class Bivalvia; order Pectinida; family Pectinidae; genus Mizuhopecten; species Mizuhopecten yessoensis. The sequence goes on from NW_018408507.1 coordinate 587,750, forward strand.
GAATTCCCTGTGTTACATTAACGTGGCTGGGAATTCCCTGTGTTACATTAACGTGGCTAGGAATTCCCTGTGTTACATTAACGTGGCTGGGAATTCCCTGTGTTTCATTAAAACATTCTAGCAGGACATCAGATGTAAACTACAAGCATTGCTGTAGGCTTGTTGACTATCAAAGAACTCCTATCTGTCTCAAGATTGAATTATACTGGTATCAAACGGTATAGACTTATTTGAAGTGCTTTTCCTTTAAGATAAAACAGTTAATTCTATTACTGTCTATAAATTATTTTCTATACACAATCTTTAACTTCAGCCAAAACAAATCACACGAATAAAAAAATAAGCGAGATGACGGACGCAGCCGGTTTTTGTTTTTTTAACTCAAACAAATCATTGTCTTTCTTTTCATTTCACTTTCAAAAAAATAAATTACACGTATGATCATCTATCAAAAATGTGGAATATGTCAAGCTAGTGAACAGTATTTTAATAACATAACAACATAAAGAACAAAGAACACATAATGCATGTATAATTCACCCCCACACACACCTTACAACAACACAACATCTATACGATACAGGCTCTCTAACAGTTCTCGTGTCTACAATCATTTTTAAAACTTGTTTAGGATTCATATTTATTATATTTTACAGTAAACCCAACAAAATAAATGTTACTTAATTTCTTCAAATTATATGAGGCATAAAAGTATGCTACTTTATAAAAAAAAACGTTTCATTTCCCTGACATTCATTTACACTATATTCCAAAACTTTAAAGAACCTTTCAACAAAAACTTGAACAACTATGATATGAGTGAGTTTGGCAATGATCCAAGATCACTGTCTGGTATGGCCCAAACAGAGAGCAACACAAACGCACACACGACAAAATCCAACACAAGTTCCCTCCCCTGTCCATTCAATATGGACGTTTATTTTGGACCTCTGTTGCAAGTTCAATGTTCATAGTTATCCTCCAACACCAAATGCACATAAATAGATTTGCTGTCACATGATCACGTGTAAATCAACTTCCTGTCACATGATCACATGTAAATCAATTTCCTGTCACAAGACACATGTAAACTGATTTCACCCACTAAATGTATATAATCACAATATGAATGATCTGCCTGCCCACTTGATTCTGTGACGAGCAATGGCATATTCAGCAATGTGCTCCCAGTTTTGCACGTTATGTACACACTCGCAACAAATTCTTGCCTCACATTTCCCTCCTATTTCTTTCCCTTGGATTTTGGTTTCTTGCCCTTTATCACCTTCGGCTTGTTTTTAATGAAACCTGTTTTTCTTTTGCTGGTCTGAAAAGATAGATTAAAAAAAAATGAGATTTTTTTTATGAATCTAAAAGGTGTTAGGTTGAAATTGTCATCTCTAAAACTTAATAAAACAATTACAATTAAAGAAGTAACATGAACTTAACCCTGGGTTGTTCAGACAAAGTTGTTTTTACAAAACTGAACAATGTGACAATGAAAGTTGATAAAAGTATTTCATTTGAACAAATTTAATAGCCATTTACTGTAACATACTATCAGTATAATATATCATGAATATGAGCCTATAGGTTCTTGAACAGAAGACACTGTAATGTGTGAGCACGTTTTGATCAATGTGACCTTGAAAGTTTGTCAAGGTCATCCATTTGAAAGAAATCTTTGCAGCCCATCATCCCATATCCTTGGCCTCTGGGTTTTTCAGAGAAAGTCTTTTAAATATTTTATTTACATGCTATTGGTCAAATGTCATCACCCTAGGCCTTTGGGGCAGGTGAGCTGAAAAGTGATGCAGTAAGGACTGATAATGGATGCCCCACCATCCCATAAGCTCAATTTGGCCAGGTGAGTAAATAAAACTGGATGTGTGCAAATCCCTTAAAATTACCAGGGAATTTTTTCACCTATGTATTTGAAAAAAAAGTAAAATTGCTTTTGATTTAAACTGTAAATTGAAATTGATTATGTTTTATGCTTACCTTTTTGGAATGTTTTTTCTTATTAGTTTTGATTTTGGGCATTTTTTGGTCGAGTACACGTTCGCGGTTCTGGAGGTCCTTGACCTTGTAAATCCTAACAAGCCAGTGCTCAGTGGTGTACGCTTCCTCCATGTGGGTCAGATCAAAGTTTTTGTTACCAATCTCTACTCCTCTTGTCCTGTCATACCCAGCAGGACTCCGGAAGTCCAGCTACAAATATAATGTCAAAACAAGATTAATTCACATTGGGTGGTCATATTGGTGATTGTACAGGTCTCAATTAGGAGATTTTTCTTCCATGCTCAGTTCATTTTTTTCATTTGCTCTTTGAACACTTTTTGAACAATTTGCTGAAAACAGGGAAAGGTTTCCACATTGGTGCCAAAGAATGTGACCGACAGAGGGACCTGCATACTCACAGATGGTACTTAAGAGTGAACATCCTAATACACAGTGCCAGTGGTATAGGATAAAGGAATGAATCAATTAAACTCCATTGATGCATGTGTCAGGCCGTATCTCTGAATTCTTTAGTACAGGATATTTGTGCATACAGGTGATGGACAGACAGGAGAAACACATACTATCCCTGCTTTACATAGCAGGAGAATAATTATAACGGGTACAATAACTGCTGTATCACTGCCTTACCAGTTCCTAGATAGGTGGGTGAGTCTTACCTGAAGCTCCCCAAATCGGTAGTAAGACAACTTGTACATGAGACAATTGAGCAAGACCTTGGACCCTGCCGAGTCTACACGGAACTCTCCTTGCGGTGTGAAGTAGTCAGATTCCTGCAAATCAATGAAAAAATTTATCAACAGACATCAAAAAGGGATGTTACTTTAAGTGCTCTAGACCCTCTTGTTATTTAGAATTTTTTGAGTTTTAAACTATTTGACCTAGAAAGTGAGTCAATTTTATTTCTATGAAGAAGATTTAAAGCACTCTATGCCAGGTTCCTTCTGGCCATACATCAGAACCTTTTGCACTATAGAATTTGAGAAAATTATTCTAAAAGCTTTTTACTCATTATAGCTGATGTTGTTTTTTTGATCCTGAAAACACTCAAAAAAGCTGACCTTTGAACCCACCACAATATGCTAGAAAAATATTCTCACTGCTGGCCTACATATCATACCCAAGTGTTCTAGATGTTTTGGTTGTTAGGAAAATTTTACTTGAAGTTATTAACATATTTGATCCTGGTGGCCTTGATGATGAAATGTTGAATTATTCCATGCCAGGTACTTAATGGCCGAATGTCAGGACCCTGGGTCTTATGGAATTTAGAAGATCCTTAAAGCGTTTAACCGATGTTTAAATTTGACCACAAACAGCACTCAAAGTTGACCTTTGACCTAAACATAATGTTAGATAATGATTTACACAGCTGTTCTACATATACTGAAGTATCATTGTCCCAAACATCCTCATTGTTAAGAAAAGATTGTTTGAGATTTTTAATATTTTGACCCCTATGAGGCTATGACCTTGAAAGTAGTTCAAGGTCATTTATATGAGGAAACTTTTAAAGCACTCCATCAGAGGTACCTACTGGTCAAATATCAGGACCCTGGGTATGTCAGTTTTCTTCAAAGAAAAGAATTTGATATGGACGGACGAAAGAGGCTGCAATATACCATGCTTGCCAATTGCAAGTCACATAAAAGTATAATACTACAGAATGATCTGTCCAAATTACCTTGATGTCCTTGGGATGTTCGCCCTCAGCAATCCTAACCATCCACAGGAACTTGTTGATATCATCCCCCGAGTACCCAATAACTCCACCAAAGATGACAAGCACATAATCCACGTCTAATGCTCTCATGATCTTGTAAGCCTCTGGCTCTGTTGAAGACATAGCTTTCCCCACCTATAACAAACAGTAACAATCTAATGTTAAAAACTAGGGTTTTACAACCAGGGAATTCTACACCAAACCATTGAGAAAAATAAAAAGCACAAGCTCTATGTAACCATGAAAAAAAACGGAAGTTTAAAACACACTTTTATTTTGTGAAATAACAGACCTTATGCATGCTTTATTACAATTACTCAAAGCTTGATTCTACATAATTACGTACCATTTTGAAAAAAAACACAGAAAAAAATAGATATACTGGAATATATAATTTTTTCAACTTTTTGGGCATGAAAAGCCTTATTTAGTATTAATACATATACTAAGCATGATTACATCTACAAAGAAAGTTAAAGACATTTTCTTTTCTTTTCATTTTGGTTCACAGTGTACTTAGCTTTTTTACGAGAACCAAGTATAAAATCACAGAAAAAAAACAATTTAGTAAGGGGGAGGGATTAAAGTTGATCAAGTCACCAGTGCTATATGGCTGTTATTCCAAGTGTTGTTATCCACGAGCGTTGTCCGATTTCCCATGCCTGCTATCTGATACCCATAATCCCACCAAGACATAATCCTCGCTTTGTCATGGGTGTTCTGACGCAGCCAGTAGTAGGCTTCACGGAAATCATCCAGTATTGTCCTACTTCTGTAAACAAAATGAGAAAATGGATAAAATCATGAGACCAGATTCTAAAGCTGACGTCACAAGCTGTCAGAAAGCCTTAAACAAGTGTCAATGAAATAATACACAGCTGTTTTCCTCTGTTAAAGATATCATCTGTTTGGATTCATTCTGATCCTATAACAATATAACCAATTGATCAACATCTGTTTAAAGATGGTGTCTATCACTACAATTAATTTCATATCCTGTTTACAAATGGATTTTGAGAAACCAGACTCAGAAATAGATTTTTAATATGATTAAAGTTCCCAAATCTCTTTTAATGTCTAGTGGGTTTTTTTTTAACAAATCTGCCATGACAGTGCAATAGGACCAATTTAAGTGCTACATCAACTCTAATAATCAATGAAGCATAAATCACTGATTGAAATCTAATATAACATTAATTGAGAACAATTAATCAGAGTGAAATCTAAAGAAAGGTTTTTTTTAAATTCCAGAATTCAGTGAAAACTATAAAGGATAATTTTTCTAACAAAGCAACGTATGCAGCTTTGATATATTCTTTTCTTATTTACAAAACTCATCAGTTCCACGATTGTGAGGTCTTTAATGAAATGTAACATGGTTACAATTGTTAAATTTGAAGAATTGTTCAAAATGTTTAGTATGAGCTATATGTATACAACCAAGGGGTGAGTTGTGTGTAGTCAGGGGGAGAGCTATAGCAGTGGAGCTTAGAATAACAAGTTATGTAAAACCTACCCGTCATGGTTGTAGGAGGCCAGGACAATGCTGGGGCTGGAGTAGGCACTGCTGGTTACCCATGTACAGTGCACCGCAAACAACATGAGCAGCATGAGCAGGGCAATCACAATGATGGTCTTCACGTTCATCCCCAGACCATCCTGGTCCTTGGGCTTCTCCTCCTTCACCTTCTTCGTTTTACCCACCTACATAGAAATAATGATTTTGTCATTTCCACTTTGTCTCCTATTAATATCTTTTCTATTGTTTTAAGAAAAGGAGTTGTAAGACTTGTATACTAGATCTTACAACCCAAGCGTAAGTAAGAGATTTCATCTGACATGGCTTCCACAGCTGAAATAAAATAGACACTCAATGGTTGGTCTGTTGTGTGGAGCACAGAGGTAAACCCCGGGCACTAAGATACCCAGCTAGTTCACGTAACACCCTACTTCTATACATATTCAGCCAAGGACCAAAAAGATATCCCAAAGGAAAAAGGTTGAACTTATGATACACACCATACGCTGTGCCTGTTTTCCTAGCAAAAGTTAAATAAACTCAATAGCCTGTGTAACGAGGGATACAACTAAAGTCAGTGTATATACAACAGTTGTAGTAGGTTCAGTGTCCTATACAAGAGGCCTGGATGGCCTGTATCTCTTACCTGGATATTTAAGTAATCATGCATGCCCACCCACCAAAAATCCCCAAACATAGTTATTCAGACCAATTGCATTCATTTTTCACAATATTTTTAGGTATTTTAAATATTAATATGGGATTTAAATTCAGTTTTGATCCTGGCCAATGAAAAGGTGAGGTGCCATGAAAATGCTTACAATTTCCGGCATGTTCAAATGGGACATTTGAGTGCATTTGAGTGAGATAAAATTGTTAGGGTTGGTTCCGATACCTGAAACATATACATACATGTTTTTTGGGGCCATTGCAACCATCCATTGTTTGAGGCTATTTCTAATGTTAGATGAAAGACTACCTGCATAAAGACACCAGTTTTTGTAAGTGATAACCAAATGACTAAATCCCCAAGGGAATATCACGAGTGTAAACCAAGCAACTGTGTATATGGATATAGGTGGGATTAATCTCAACCATTTCTGTGTTACGACCAATGGACCAAGTACCCAGGGGCAGGTCCAGACCATGGAACCAACTCTTATAGGATGATTGTGTTTGTCTTCTAATGCCCCACCCCTCAATCCCTAATAACCAATGTATGCCCCACCCCTCAATCCCTTATAACCAATGTATGCCCCACCCCTTCAATCCCTTATAACCAATGTATGCCCCACACCTCAATCCCTTATAACCAATGTATGCCCCACCCCTCAATCCCTTATAACCAATGTATGCCCCACCCCTCAATCCCTTTTGGGGGCAGCCATTTGTTTTCCATTTGGAATCCCTACAACCTAAGGATGTTTCCAGCCAAATTAAGTAAAATTCTGTGGTTTAATTGAATAAATTGATAGACAGAAAACAGAGGCCATGGTAAAGCATAAGATCACCTTGGTCCTTGGGATCAGCTAAGATAATAACTGACTAAATGACATAGTTTGATGACACTGGGGTTGTGTAGGTTAACTCATATAACTAATGACTGAAAAGCTTTTTTTCAACAGACATAAACCTAAGGGCTTAACACATGACATAGTATGGAACTAGTCCTACACGTCGTAAGACCGACACCTCCACAGACTGCGTGAAAACGGTAACAATGAAATACCAATGACATACCTTATCATATAGAGTATCATTTTTATTATCCAGTGTTTTCTTCTCAGTCTCTTTGACACTTGATTTAGGCACATCATCCTTCAGGTAGATATCAAACGTTTTGGAGAAGGCAATGGCAGCAAGGACACACACGATGGGGGTGAGAGTTAGCATGAGTCTCACCATAACACCCGCAAAGTAGCTGGCAAATATGGCATACAGCACCACTGCAAGTAATATCACAGAGTCAATAAATGATTGTAACTGGTTTTTATTTTACTGAATCAAGGACAAAACCATTTATCAAGTCTATAAAAATGAATGTGTCCCAAAATGTGTATAACAAATTGAGAAGCATCTTCACTTTCAGTGAAATAAATAACTGTGTAGGTTTTCACCAAAATATAATGTAATACATAAAGTTTCTTTTTGATGAAAAATAATGTGTACAAATAAATAACACAATTGGTTTGCCATGAATTGTTTGTGATCAGTGAGCTTTACTCTCAACATGGGCCAATGTGGTATACAGAGTTATGTGGTAGTACTTACCAAACAGTGAGCTATGCTCACCAGGGACCAGTGTGATATACAGAGTTATGTGGTAGTACTTACCAAACAGTGAGCTTCACTCACCAGGGACCAATGTGGTATACAGAGTTATGGGGTAGTACTTACCAAACAGTGAGCTATACTCACCAGGGACCAGTGTGATATACAGAGTTATGTGGTAGTACTTACCAAACAGTGAGCTATACTCACCAGGGACCAATGTGGTATACAGAGTTATGTGGTAGTACTTACCAAACAGTGAGCTTCACTCACCAGGGACCAATGTGGTATACAGAGTTATGGGTTAGTACTTACCAAACAGTGAGTTATACTCACCAGGGACCAATGTGGTATACAGAGTTATGGGGTAGTACTTACCAAAATGTGAGCTATACTCACCAGGGACCAATGTGGTATACAGAGTTATGGGGTAGTACTTACCAAACAGTGAGCTATATTCACCCGGGACCAATGTGGTATACAGAGTTATAGGGTAGTACTTACCAAACAGTGAGCTATACTCACCAGGGACCAATGTGGTATACAGAGTTATAGGGTAGTACTTACCGAACACTCTCTCATCATTGATATGTTTGATGCAGTACCACACGCCCACGGGGAAGGCACAAGCTAGGATGTGGAGGTCGAAGAAGAAGGACACCCATGTGGTGGGCTGGTGTTCCGACACAGAAGCTATGATGGGAATGTGGATCTTGGCATAGCCAGTGTCCCACAGCGAATAGAACCGCCCACTCCAGGGATGGATGTAACCTACAAACATCAAACAACAGGTGTCTCCCAGGTTGGTGTTCTACTTACACTAACAACACAAGCACATCTCTCGAGGTGTATACCTCAACGATAACTTACATACTGACAATAGAACTTATGTTTAAATATTTCAGTAGTCTCTTTCCTACAATGTCTGAAATTTGAAACATTAATTAGTCATCTTGTCCTATTTCGTTTTTTGTTTTTTAAAATATTATTCTGGTTTTGCACTTGTTTTTGGGAAGGGATGGGGTGTCTTATTGGATGGAGGGAGGGGGAGGGGGGAAGTACACGAAGTGTAATTTACAGAGATGTCTACAGTGGGACCATGTTCAGGGCCTGTTAATACAAGCTTACAGGTTGTTTCTTTCTATGTACCTGTCCATTAGTTTAATAGCTGGTTAGCTTACCTGCCCAGGTGAGTCCAACGACTGACAAGAAGATTACTCCAGCTGCTGCCGCGGCAGATAGGAAGAAGAAGAGCTTGAACTCGGCCTTGGTGAGGAAGGACTGAACATACCTCAGGATGGCATAGGCATACAGCAGAGCAAACACACCTGAGGACACAGAAACTCAAAGTCATATCTTTACTGGAAGTTATATACCATAGCAATTCTTCATGTGAGAGTTACAGCGCAACAAGAAAGATAACTCCTCCACTAACCAGGTAACTTATTTAAGGGCATCAGATCAGGAAAAACAACCCACAGATGTTTGTTAAAGTTCAGACAAGACTTAGGTACACTACATAAATTTACAGTCATCTGATTTGTTGAAGAAGTAGATTGCTGAGTCATAATGATATTTTTAAGTATGTCAGGAAAAAAAGGTTTTCAACATTTATTCATGATGGAAAAGCTTATCTTTTGCTATACAATAACTTTAAGTTACCAAAACATTTCTCCCCTCTTGCCCTTCATAGGCCCATGAAAGGGATCAACCCCTTTTCTTTTGCAAATCAAAGTCAACATCACCAAGGAATACTTCCAACCAAATTTGGTTGTACTTCAGAAGTTCTCGATTGCAATAGCTTACTATTGTGCTAAAATAAGAGTACTCTGTTAAAGGTTGATCTCTATTTCCACTAATAGGCCTTTCTCTTCAAGCCCCAGGAGTCCACAACCTTTGTACAAAATTGGGCCAATTTGACCAAGTGATGTTCCAGAACAAATCTGGTTGAGATATATTCAAGAGGCTTAGGCTTTCAAAGGAAAGCTAGAAAATATCTGTTAGACCTGAATGCCGCCCCCTAGGCCCTGTGATTGACCTATAAAAAGCTAATGACATAGACGTTGCCCTCGAAATACAAATCCATCAGAGGTATAAATTTGATGAAAATCTAATAAAAAATGAAGTTGACTTATACTATTTAACTGTAATCTCCCCTAACTGACTTACACAATGTAACTGTAATCTCCCCTAGCTGACTTACACACTGTTACAGTTATCTCCCCTAGCTGACTTACACAATGTAACTGTAATCTCCCCTAGCTGACTTACACACTGTAACAGTTATCTCCCCTAGCTGACTTACACAATGTAACGGTAATCTCCCCTACCACCACTTGCCCCTCACCCGCTGATATACAACTACTCCACACAATAACATACTTACCGGCTGATGCCATGTGTTCACTAGTTTTGATTGGCTGAAACCCAACGAAGGGAATCTGCATTGACAGAACCAGTCCCACAATGTAAAATGTTGTGTATGCTGAAAATGGGAAAAAGATGGCAGCATGAATCATATTTCAAATATTTTATTTTATTTTCCAAATATTGAATGTGTTGTAGTTTTCACAAAGAATTGTCCTGTAAAGCTACAGACTAGAAACAAACATGTAATATTGAATCTTCCCAAATAATATTGACATATAGCATATAGGGTCTTGCATTTCTGAACCATAGGCAGTTGCTAAACACAATTCATAAATCGGGTTTATTCTTACACTGTTGGTGCCTGAACAATTCTGGTGGTACCAACAATTTTTGAACACATTATGATTGAATATGTTTTATGATGAAATTAAGGCATTTAAGATGATTATAACATCTACTCAACCATAGTTGGTACAGTCTTTGAAGGATCTGAAATGTTCATTTAAGATCTGTTTGAATCAAATTATTGGCCATTGACAAACATATTATTGGAAATAAAAGAAGTGTTCAGTAATACCCTCCATGGTGTTCATTAATCACCGACGGGTTCAGTAACTACCTCCACATAAAGTCATAGAACGCACTTTTAAATTACGTTACATATCTCCCTCCCATTCACATCCGATACTGGTAGAAATCTTCTGTAAATGTCACAAGTGTCTTAGAGTTAAGATATGTTATCATACACGTCTGAGCCGGTAAATACACACTTTTCAGCTGGGGGTTTTCCCCTTGAAGTGTTCAGTAATGCCAAACCCCTGTTCTATTAAGGAAAATATATTTATCGTATATCCTATCCATGTCACATTCTTTGTTTAAATTAAATACTACATGTACTGACTTTTTTCTTTCAGATGTATTTACTGTTTAACAGGAAATTATTACCATGTCTATTGTCAGTTTATTGACAGAGAGGCCTTCTATGTTCTTCATGGAAGAAAGTTTCAACATCATGATAATTTAGTTTCTGATTAGAAGGCAAAAAGAGCAAAAAATAAATTGCAACAACAAATTTTGGTTAAGTTGGTACTTGTGCAACACTGAAAAAAATATTTGAACTTTAAAACAACTGATATATTTTTTCTCTCACAGTACCAAAGTAGATATTTCTTTATATAGTAAAGATTTGTTCAGATAGTGTGGTGTGGAATACAAACCTATGAAAATACGCCGTGAGTATCGACCCATCAGTAGGAGGACGAATACATGGAGTGGGATTAGGTTGATGATGAATACATAGCCTCCCCAGGCCGACACCTATAAACAAATACAGCCAAACTACATCACCATGTACAGTAAGGAAGTTAATCATTATAAGTGATTAAAATCAGAAACAAAACAAGAGGCAAACATGGCCTGTATGGCTCACCGGGATATTGAAGAAATCATTGAAATATCAATTCTCATTAAAAATAATACACGTATTGTAAATATTTCCCATATATCCCATCTGATTCCGTTGTTCTGCTGATGCTTAAGAGTAGATTTATTTAAATTATGATTAACTATTCAGGAGCAGTAGGATAGTAAAGACTTTAGATCAACTATTTATGAGCAGTAGGATAGTAAAGACTATAGATCAACTATTCAGGAGCAGTAGGATAGTAAAGACTTTAGATCAACTATTCAGGAACAGTAGGATAGTAAAGACTTTAGATCAACTATTCAGGAACAGTAGGATAGTAAAGACTTTAGATCAACTATTCAGGAACAGTAGGATAGTAAAGACTTCAGATCAACTATTCAGGAGCAGTAGGATAGTAAATACTAGATCAACTATTCAGGACCAGTAGGATAGTAAAGACTTTAGATCAACTATTTATGAGCAGTAGGATAGTAAAGACTATAGATCAACTATTCTGGAGCAGTAGGATAGTAAAGACTTTAGATCAACTATTCAGGAACAGTAGGATAGTAAAGACTTTAGATCAACTATTTATGAGCAGTAGGATAGTAAAGACTATAGATCAACTATTCAGGAGCAGTAGGATAGTAAAGGCTAGATCAACTATACAGGAGCAGTAGGATAGTAGAGACTAGATCAACTATTCAGGATCAGTAGGATAGCAAAGACTTTAGATCAACTATTCAGGATAAGTAGGATAGTAAAGAATTTAGATCAACTATTCAGGAGCAGAAGGATAGTAAAGACTTTAGATCAACTATTTATGAGCAGTAGGATAGTAAAGACTATAGATCAACTATTCTGGAGCAGTAGGATAGTAAAGACTTTAGATAAACTATTCAGGAGCAGTAGGATAGTAAAGGCTAGATCAACTATACAGGAGCAGTAGGATAGTAGAGACTAGATCAACTATTCAGGATCAGTAGGATTGTAAGGACTAGATCAACTATTCAGGAGCAGTAGGATAGTAAAGACTTCAGATCAACTATTCAGGAGCAGTCGGATAGTAAAGACTTTAGATCAACTATTCAGGAGCAGTAGTATAGTAAGGACTAGATCAACTATTCAGGAGCAGAAGGATAGTAAGGACTAGATCAACTATTCAGGAGCAGTAGGATAGTAAAGACTAGATCAACTATACAGGAGCAGTAGGATAGTAAAGACTAGATCAACTATTCAGGATCAGTAGGATAGTAAAGACTTTAGATCAACTATTCAGGAGCAGTAGGATAGTAAAGACT
>NW_018408507.1:603537-620080 GCF_002113885.1 Mizuhopecten yessoensis
CAGTAGGATAGTAAAGACTTTAGATCAACTATTCAGGACCAGTAGGATAGTAAAGACTTTAGATCAACTATTCAGGACCAGTAGGATAGTAAAGACTTTAGATCAACTATTCAGGACCAGTAGGATAGTAAAGACTTTAGATCAACTATTCAGGACCAGTAGGATAGTAAAGACTTTAGATCAACTATTCAGGACCAGTAGGATAGTAAAGACTTTAGATCAACTATTCAGGACCAGTAGGATAGTAAAGACTTTAGATCAACTATTCAGGAGCAGTAGGATAGTAAAGACTTTAGATCAACTATTCAGGAGCAGTAGGATAGTAAAGACTTTATGTTGAGTGCCCTACATTTAACACACTTTCTTGCACTTATTTCAAACCTCTGTTCCAAAACGTTACAGGGTTTTAGTTTATGCCACTCACTGATCAATAGTAGTCCAAACAATTTCTATAAATATTAGTTGGCAGCAAGTCTGTGATGTTCTTATTTCACATATTTTTTCAAGTCACAAGAAAACCTTAATTTTCACGAGACACGAGTGCTACCCAATAGCCTGGTACAGGTAGAGACTAGCACACGCTGTTCAGGTCTTTTAAACAGAACCATTCCCAATTGAAATATCTAAGGGCCTTACAATTGTAATTTGACACTTTCTACATTTTAAAAGAGTTTAATAATATACATGTATACACCTTCTGTTTTAGCAATATGTAAATATTTAAATATTTCCAATTTTCCTACTTTTGTCAATGATTCCCCCACTCCCCCCCCCTCCATTTTTACTCCAGGTCCATTTCCTAGAAGACCTGATAAATTCCCGACACGTGAGTCACTCACCATGTAAAAGTAGGAGAGGGCAGTCAGTGTTGACCACATAACAGATCCAGTCTTCACAGATTTTATCTACAAAAGACGTGAAAACAGTTAAAACCATCAAGGACTGAATATATTGACAAACTATGAGATATTTACAGACACACTATCAGGTAATACCCGATTACCCTCTAGACATTACAACAAGACTTTTGTCAAAGATAATTGTCTGGTGTAGGACACATTACATCATTTGGTGTCGCGAAGTATTTGGGTGCCAACAAAAATGGATATGCTATTTACACAATACCTACCTTACTTATACCAACAAATGACTTGCGTATTATATTTATCCAAAACCTTTCACTTAGTTGTTAATTGCTGTTCCATTAGTATATACTGTCCTTGGCTTTCTCTGTTTCAAAATTTCCCAATAATCCAATTATCATAAAAAATTAAGACTAATAAATGAAATTCCCAAGTTCTCCATAATACAGACAGATTTTGCTAAAAAACAAACTTTTCGTAGAACAGTATCAATATTAACCAAATTTTATCAGAATCTGGTCATATTTGACTACGGAAACCATCAGACAGCAGTATGATAATTAATAATCCACAGATTTTGCTCATCTTTGACCTTTGTCTTAGCCTTTGTATATTATAATTGGTTACTAAACTTCAGCAAAGTCTAAAGATATTTACTGCAAATGATCTCGTGGCAAAGAGACAGACAGACACACAGACACTCCATATTCAATATAAAAAGAGCAAAAATTCCATCAATTACAATTCCAGCTCCACATACAAGCACAAGTATTGTAGTACTTACCCATAAGTAATAGGTGAACATTAACGCGAAAATGGCAATACCCTCGTTGTCATAACTGCCTGCTACAGACCTACTGATATATCCTGGGACTGAAACACAGAGGACAGGTCCAAACTTAAAGGAAATCACAGGTTTCAAAGTAAATGTTTGCCTCTATAAAATACTGTACAGCAGTTTATTTTCGGTAACTATGGGGTCCACATTTTGATTGCTTAACTCATTCACCCCTGTTTCATAATGAACTATTCCAACCATTGAATTGGAAGGGGGGGGGGGGGGGGGCNTTTAAAACACAAACAAACCAAACCAAATTAATTGGAAGGGTTTAAACGTGTCTTTAGGGTAAATGAGTTAAATGACTTGGTATTATGGGTCATTTTCGGCCACATAAAAAGTAAAAAATTCAACTTCATTTATTTATCAATCTCTTTTACAAACACATTGTAACAATATTGGTTGATTGGAGCTATCTTTCCAGGTGCAGATTTTTTAATTGTGAATGTGTTGATGCCCCATCATAGCAAAAGGTATGGCATTTTTGGACAGTTAGCATGCAGAAATGAAAATCTCTGCATGCGACAACCAAAAATTCTTTTTTATGAATGAACACTGGTGACAATGTTCAAGCATTTTATATATATTTATTTCGTGGTACATGCAGAGGCTTTCAAAATGTGAAGAGTGATTAGTTACTTCAAAATGGCCAATTTTTAATGTATATAGCTCACAATAGACAATATTTGCACATTTTATTATGAAAAATGTGGGTTTATACCTCTCTTCGTTATGCCATATCTCCTCTACCAGTTGTTGAATGAATTTGAAATTTCACATATATATATGCCTTATTCATTTATTCCAGATTTTGAATATAACAACTAATTCTAAATCTTTGATGAGACCGGAAATGACCCTGAATGGGTTCTTTAATATTATAGGTTAAATTAATATTAATCAAAACCTGCACAGCTCAATGGTGTCACAGTAGTGATAAGTAATGCCCTAGTAACTTTCCTTCTATACAGTGAGTAAGGTGTTTACCTTCAGTGTGTTAAAACACCATCATACTTAAACATTGTACATATATCTGCATAGAATTTTGTTTTATTTGTGATACAGTAGATACAGTCATAATAATGGTGAAAAGCCAACAGTGTCATCAAGGCAGCTGTTCTCATTAAATAGCAGTCTGACAGTATATTATATTTAGCCGTCATTGTACATTAACAATTATTTTGAAAATAAATGATGAAACAACTGACATATGGTATACTGCCAAAAACAAAACAAAATATAATTACAACTGTAATAAATGAGTAACAAGAATTTTCATTAGAAGTCTGGCAGACATATTTTTCTTCTGATCAATCTGCTTGTAATTAAAAATGATATATCTATATATGCAAATTTTACAGTGTGTTCAAACTTTACTGTGTTACGAAAGCATGCTCATCTTTTTCAAATATGAAGTTCCATTGTTCAAATTAGATGGATTCATTTCTTACCTGATTATAAAAAGTAAAATATTTATCCTAGTCCATATCATGCTCTACAACACCTTCATCAACAAACAGTTTATCTTATACATAGTAAATACTCACCTATAGCTATGAAACAGGCAGCAAACAGGCCAGCACCTGTGTTCCAGATTTCTTTGGTAAAAAAGTAAACCGCTAATGATGTCAAGCCACTGAAATACAGATGATACACAAATACAACTTCCAGGGTACGTGTGACCTATGATCATTTTTCAGACAAACACTCTTAAAACCCCACTTCACCGCAATGGGGGGGAAAGAATACACTGGTAACTTCTGAGGCCTAATGAGATGATATAAACAATGAATTTCAAAATGAATACATGCATCTGTTATTTATATAATTATATACATTATATAATGTCCAAACCTTATTTATTTTACAACAATTATGAAACATGTTTTATCTTCAATACATCAATCACAAACAAATATTAGTTCATTATAATAACACCAGACTTTGATGACATAACTAATACCAACCTGAATATAGGCGCTAAAAACACACATATATCTCGGATGTGGACAGGGATGTTGAGCATGCTCAGGAACCAGTGTATAGTTCCTGAAGTGACCATTAAACCTGGGTACACCTGTAAATAAACATGGCTATAATACAGACAGGGTAAGTTTAACATATCTGTGAAAGTTCATCAAAATCTGGAACAGTCTTTTGGGTTATGGTGGAATCCTATTTTGAATAACAGGGAGCGAAACCTTTGACCAGTCACATCCATATCCATGTATATCTAAACTTGATGAAGGTGCATGATAACACAGAGTGGGACGGTGTTGTTTTAATTTTTAGTAAAACTGATACAATAATGAAATAATACAAATAGGTCACCGTTTTCATTTAGAAATAACCAAATGAGAATATGACACTGAAATTAAAATCTAGCTAAATAAAAAGCGATGCTAGAGAAACAATACTTTAAGTTCTTTCAGACACATATATGATCTCTACGACATTGGATTTTGATACTGCATAGACATCAGAATTTAATTTTGGTGAAACAGGAGAAATGACATATGTAAGTGTTTACCGTGCCCCCAACGATTCTGCCGAGTGGATACCATGCTCGGTCATCAAACCAGTTCAGGAAGTTGTAGAAACCATTTTCAACCATGTAATGGGTGGCACGATAGTTGAACCTTCATGATAAAACAATAGAAAAAAAACAACTGTTAAGCATCATCATAGCATAGGATTTTAAAAAACCTTAGGTTAATAAAAAAAAAAAAATGATATAAAAACTGTTTTAGTATTAAATGTCACCTTCACCTTTTAAACACTAGATACTTATATTACCAGACAAATCAAAATCAGCAGCTTCCACCAGATTAGCCTGATCATACTAATGGACATTTTTTCCTAGTGTTTTTTGTATATTTATTTTTTCAGGCAAGTCTTGAGCATCTTTTTTCATAATAGTGATGAGTCCCATTACTAAGAGATATAGGTTCATTTCATCATAAAGTTGATGAGTCCCACATAGAAAGTCTGAGTCTAGGCATCGAATACATGTATCGTTCATTTCTTTATGCCCTTTCATTTATCTTATCTTTAATAAGAAGAAAACGCAAACTAGATATTCTTGCCAGACAAGGTATGACAGTCATTTGTTGAACCATTTTTTTTTATAAAAAAACACATAAAATAAAGAAGAAAACGCACATTTTAATTTTATTTTAAACCATTTGCCATTGTATATTGCTCTGACTGGCTCCATTGGGTTTTTGAGACTCTGACTTTTCAGTAAAATGCAGGTCAATCTTACTAACTGCAAATAATTCCAGTTATTTAACTTTTCAAAGTAATGAAATACAGTAGTATGGCATGAAAGCTAAGAAAACTAGACAAGCATATTTTTTCTATATCATATTTTAATATCAAAAGCTTTAAAAAGGTTGTTTATAAACATTTCCAATGTTGTGATAAGTAGTGCATAATATACTACAATCTATGTTAACCTGCCTATTAAATGTAGCTGGTGACTTGGAAGGTATTGTGGCTAAGGTAATATGTCAATTTAGATATTGACCCACATGGAGGCAACCTTGTAGATATCGACTGCCACTCACTCATGACTGATCTGAAATTTACAGTGAGTGGGCTAATCATAATAAATCTGGCTGAGTTGATGAGGGGTACAAATTAAACTATATGGTGCCAGACAAGCCTAGGTGGGACTAGTGTTGAGAATGGCTTCAAAATTATTGATCGATCATAACTATCACCATTTCTATGATCGATCATGATCATCACCATTTCTATGATTGATCATAAACAGAAAGTGAAATAAATAGGGAAGCATTAACCAAAATGGCATATGTAGGAAGGAGAGAATGCTCATTATCATCAAGATATATGAGGCTTAAAAGTAAACAATCTAAGTTTACACATGCTTGCAAACTTGTAAGATTAGAATGATCATCCATATTTCCAAAAATGTTTTTGATGTCGATGTACAATTTCATCCCAGGGTCAATTTCCCCAAAACCCTGATAAGTACACTTGTACAATATCTCAGACATACGTTTAGTCAATTCAATCACTTGCACGTTACATACAAATGAAAATATATTTATTTGTATGTAAATACATGTACAGTACATGTATATATGTAAACTAGGGTATGTGTACTGGCCAGTGACATGACCCTCTGGTCTGGGCAATATATACCCGTATATGTAATGCAGTTTACTGAAACTGGTTTCCGTGCTTTAGGGCAATGCTATCATCGTGCGCACAGCTCAAGGTGGCGGTTCTAATGTCAGACTGTGTACACCCTGCAGCACATGCCAATCAAAGGTCATAGAGGAATTCCATCAGCTATATTACTTCCTATTAACAGTATCCTATTTGATTCATTCAGGAAAATTACCTTTGAAGTTTGAAAAAATATGATTAGAAAGTTAACTATTATTCTTAAAAAACATAATAAATATTTGATGATATATATGGTGTTCTAAAACTGTTAGAAATATTATGGAAACTTTGTCACAAATTTAAATTCCTGGTCAATGTTGGTGTATACTGCAACTTAAAATTAGGTACATCTAGAACTACTGTAAATCATGTGGTGGCCCCAAGAGGTTTGGCTATTTGGGTAAGATGCCTCAGTACTCCCTATTGTCATTTCATATATATCAAAAATGTGTTTCAACACTCCAGTAAAAAGTTTGTAAAAAAGGAACAGACAATGATTTGACAAGATGCAGGTAATCTGATATCATATTATTTATGTCTGTGTTCAGAATAAACAGAGTTATACTAACACCCAAGGAAACTATATCTTCCTTTAGTGCAACATCGCTGGGATCTATTTCAGTAATGCATCTGTAATTACATTACATTTCACAACTATAACCTATAGCTAACTTCCTTCATCATCGTTGAATCTTGAGGAAACATTGACCATTCATTTCTAGCTAACATAAATATTGATACATATGTTATACTGAAAAACATGAAACTGTAGATTGTTGAACAATTTGAAAATGTGATACTAACTGTCAATTCAAGCCATGCCAGATCTCTGTAATCAGCAATGATTACAACACTGTTGCATTGTATGTCTATTTGAATAAAAAAAAACAATCTGTTCAGATCAAATTTTGCAACAAAGATGCACCACACATAATATAGAATGATGTGGATAAAACAGAGACCATTGCAACCTTATTAAGTAATAAAAATGCACCACACATAATAAAGAATGATGTGGATAAAAACAGAGACCATGGGTTGTTAAAATCTCATATATACATTATTTATCATGAAGCTGATGAAGAGGCGAGTATAAAGTTGGCTTCATCTAATGCAACAGGTCCGCCAAGGTAAGTGTGAAACCACTGCAGCTTCTTAAGCTGTCAAAACCATTGATTATTCTCAAATAACCCTGAGATATCATGCATAAATGGGGGTGGTTTACAATATGACATGAAAATGAAATGCCACTCAACAACTCGTGGTGATACGACGATTTTTGTCGCTCATGCCGGTAAATGCAGAGATACCTTACCATGGATCAAATTCGTGGATGATGCTTTCAAAACGAATGACCGCAAAAAGTCTTGAGCTGAACCCAACGAGCCATGCCAAAGATAAAATAACGATGGTTAAAAGGCTTTGCCAGCCGCCCGGATTCCACATTATTGAGCGGATGTCAGGTTTAACACCGGTGTCCACCATCTTGATCAGTTCGCCACGTCCTGGCTGTCAGCCAATCAAATTACAGCAAGTGCGTCCTGGTCGTTCGGCTTCCCTTTTGACTTTACCTTCAAGTAGTCATAATTTAACCTGAATCATTCGAAGGAAAAACATCAAAGGTACACACCATTAAAACGCCCTTAGTATATAAAACTAAATCAGACCCGAGAGAAATGCCGATTTTTTTTTATTGTTACAATAGGTACAGTTTAACACCAAATTCGAATGTGGCCTAAGATGACTGTACCCAAATCGGATCACCAAACCATCATTTTATTAAATCATTGAAAAATCTGAGGAGGAATTATATTCATGCATTTATGTATTAAATCATTGAAAATTTTGAGGGGGAATTATATTTAT
The DNA here is from genome assembly GCF_002113885.1 of Mizuhopecten yessoensis. Taxonomy (NCBI): domain Eukaryota; kingdom Metazoa; phylum Mollusca; class Bivalvia; order Pectinida; family Pectinidae; genus Mizuhopecten; species Mizuhopecten yessoensis. Next base: position 611,302 of record NW_018408507.1, read on the forward strand.
GCATTTATGTATCAAAGGAATTAAGAATATCGATGGGTGTTCTTGCAAACGAAATTATAGCACCTGGGGCTCACTTGAGATGTTTATAAAACGCTCTGAAGTCACCAATCAGCGCCTCGAGTTTTGCGAATGTCAGGACCCAAATCGGATCAAGGCTTGAATTTTGCAGTATCTTACGCTTCAAATGAATATTTTTTGTTTGCATGTTAACGTTTTATGATGACCTTTAGAATTTATATGACAAAAAAAGTATTTCTATAGTGTGACTTTATTCCAAATTTCCATGGGGGTTTCCATGTGAGGAAAAATTGAGGAAAATGGTGAAAATACATGATTTTTAAAGACAATTCTCTTGGTCGGGGGCGGGGGGGGGGGGGTCCTGAAGCCCCTAAAAAAACCTCTGGATCCGCCACTGCATGTATTCGTCGCACGCGCCATTTATTAAAAACGTGATCAAAACATTGACATTTGAGTTTGAATTATGTTTTCTTTTGCTATTTGAACTTAGAACTATAATCATCTGTAGACAAAAAATGGTGCATGGCTATCTATTCTAAGACTACGTCATTGTCATGAACAACTGATTTGTTAACACATTTATTTATTTATAAGTATTTTTGGAAAAAGTGATTTGGGTACTGATCCGATTTGGGTACAGCCTCCTTGAGCACAAAGGAAAGATTTACAGTAACCAGAGACAGCTAGACTTCACTAATTACTCACACGACTTGATTTTAATTCCCTGCTTAAAGTTTAGACTTCAGAATATGAAGCTCTAGTCTCGGATGAGTACAAAACGTTAACAGTTACGCTGTTCAACTGCTTGTGATGGAATCAAATACTTTTCTCCAATAAATATTTCCCCCTTTCGTTGACTTTCCTTTTCTTCAATTACTCATCGTTTTTCTCGTAATTGTATATGACCCTTTCGCGTATCCGATTCAGCCGGTTTGTCTGCTTTTTCTTTTCTGATATAAATTCTGGCGGACCTCCTGCCAATGTTTTAATTATGCAGTCCTTGCAAGGCTTTGTCAAGGCTCGCCTGAAAACAGCATCAGAATGAGATTACTTAATTGGTCCGACTTTATTTCATAAACGAACAATTCCAATCACCCATATTACAATATAATTTAATCTTGCTTGTAACAAGCATTTTCATTGGCTTAAAAAATTATGTTATCAGCCCATAACGTAAAAAAATGACGTCGACGTTTTTAATGCGCTTTTGATTGGCTGATACAGCAGCGCAATAATTTCTAAAAGAAAAGAGTCCATCAATAAAAGTGGATTTCCACAGGGATTGGGTATAGTAGATTAAATTATAAGGATTAACTTGAATATATTTTTTTATGTTATGGAGCTATAACACACACAAAAAAGGAGTGTACTCTCATCATAAACCGCTTCGCGATTTATTTAGAGTACACTCCGGTTTTTTGTGTTATAGCTCCATAACATGAAAAATATATTCAAGTTAATCCTTAAATAAAATCATAAACGACCTTGTGGCATATGATGGCAACCTCCAAATTCTCCAGCGAACCCGACAACACAAATTCCAGATTCCACACAGCTCCACAAATTATCATGCAAATTCATTCTTTCCCAGAGTAATTCGTATCTGGAACAGCCTCCCAACCTTCACCGCTGACAGTGCAGACCTCTCAACACTGAAGGCAAATCTCCTCTCTCACAAATTCTAAGCGTACATGTTGTTTTTATCATAAAGTTCTAAAAAATTAAAATTAAAATACTTGTTTTTAACCTATCTCTCTGACGCCTCTAAATAATGTGAAATATATTGAACGTTTTAGAGTATCCTGTTGAAGTTGAAATCGTATTGTGGGCCACGATCTTTTTTGTCAACCCTTGCCCGATTCCATTGCAATGATTTTATGGCAATGAAATATAGGTAAAGTAAATATTATATATATCCGTGGTTTTCGCAAGTTGCGAACTGTGGTTTCTTCTCTCCAGTGCGGATTGGAGTCGTTTAGAAAAGATCCAAAATCTATGTGTAAAATTGGTTCAATGTTTTCCTTTACGTACTAGATCTGATATCTGTTTAGGAATGTTGGGTTTAACATCCCTTTCCGCAAGAGTAGATTAATGTAAACTCAGTTGTTTAGGATCGTTGTGCAATCTTATGCCATATTGTGCCATTAAGCAGCCATTCTTATTGCGTTTACTACACAAGTATTATTATATTTACAAGAGTACCGATGGTGTAATTCCAAATGTATGGTCTATTTTACATAAGTATAGTCTACAAAATTATTTGTATGAATTTATTAAATTGGGTACATTCCCGAAGAAGGTTCAGTGGAAACAAATTGTTAAAAAAAAATCTGTTTTGAATAAGGAGGAGGACGGTTGGAAAACTCGCTTGAATGCCATCAATGATTTCAGTCGTTTCAAAATTCTTCAGACTTCTCTAGCACCGTCGCCACTTTACTTTTTTCTGGCGGTTTTTAAATGTTCGATATGGCTTACTTTGTCAGAAAATTGCAAAGTTATGGACAATTAGTCCGGATTGTAAACTATTATGTTTAAAATGTAATGGTTATGCTGCAGAGGCTTTAACACATTTTTGCATTGATTGTCGCCACCCCAATATTGTAGATCTACGGGATGTTTTCCATACAAAAAGTGTGAATCACTATCCAGTTGCTGTATATGTATATGTTGACCCTTTAGAACGTGATTGTTTTATTGCTACTTTGCTATGGGCGGTTCCTTTAGAACTGCAAGAGTTGTTTACTAACGTAAAAGACCTGATATCGTCTAGATTGGACTGTTTCTCGTTTATTATCAAAGTGTCATATTTAACATTTCAATAATGTTCGCTGCAATCCTGAACATATCATACTACTTCTACGTTGTTAAAAAGCTAAAGTGTTTTGTAATGTAGCATATTTTTGATATTTTATTTATGTTACTTTTCTTTTCCTCGAATAACTTTATATGCAGCACATTTTCTGTCAATGAATTAATTCTACTTTTGTTATTTGTCACATTTTTTTTTTGCACGTATTTCTGTACTTATTCACTAATGATTCATTATGCATAAATGTAACAAGTAAGAAAGGTTAGAAGGTGATCATACACAGTAGCCACAACCTCATGAAAGACAGTGTTTGCATATCAAAACTCATAAATCATATAACTTAAATTTTCAAACTAACATAGATCCGGCAGTTTCTATATCGCATCCTTGAACTCTCCAGTAACAACATCACTTCCAACCCCCCACCCCCCACCCCCCACCCCACCCTCAGGTTGGCAAGTACGGACGTTCAATGGGGGTCCAGTGTAAAATAATTAAGTCACACCTTGCACGTTAAAGATCACTCTGCTGGTTTTCGGAAAAGAGAATGCTAATTATTAGCCGCCACAGCTAGATTAATTATTATATAGGTTATATATTTCGATTAGTGTAGGGCATACATTTAGGTAATCCCTTAATTATAGAAAATAGGACGAAAATACTCCTATTCTTCATATTAGAAGTGTTTGGCACTACCTGATATCAATCCCCTAACCCTCCATTTTTTGTCGTAGGCTCGGTGACGGTCATAACCGGAACAAGGACGTAAAGCCCCATCAATCAATCGTTCAGACAAGTATGTATCACATGTATTATTTGGTGAATGGTTTTTCGGTACATCTTCCACAGAATGAACGTGACGAAGTACAAAATAACTAGTTTCCTATTATTTTTTCATAATAACGTTATAATTATGTCCGGTTCCCCTATCAGAACCCTGTGAATGATTACCCCTGTGAGGCCCCATTTCCTTTCGGACGACAGATGGCAGCACAGGACAAACATGGAAGATGAAAGTAACAGTTGGCGGGTTTTAAATTGAAAATTATTAAATTTAACACATTTGTGGGAAGATTAAGTATCAATATTAAGAAGTGAAAGGTTCACGGAATCAACATGGGTATTCTTATCGCCAAGTTTCGTGTAAGTTGTGTTTTTGAAGGACAGATAACTGAAAACATGTTTGATTTCCGTCTTGTACTTTACTCGGTCATCGGCGTCAAGAAGTGAAAATAGAATCTACAAAATTGTCACCCGTCGTTGTAGGCCCATGCCACTCTTTAGTTTTGTGTGTCGTTATATACTATGATTCTATACAGTATTTGCTTAAAAATCTGAATGAAAATGCTTATCAAGCTATATCACAGGGGCTTGTTAATTGTAACAAATAAAATATATACGAACATGCATGCATACTTACAAGCTGCGATAACATTGCTTCCGACTGTGCAGAGCGGATCGGGTATTGATATTAGTACTAGTATCAAACCAGCAGCTTCCTGACCCCAAATTCTATTGAGCTAAACGGAAATTCTCTCTTGTGTGAAGGTAGATCATATGTAAAAACCTGCCACACTATTCCCCACCCCACCCTTTTTAATGTTTTGCCCTTTAAGACCACTATAGCCAAGGTTCGAACTCCCTTTCACTAAAGGGAGGGTTAAAGATACCATTTGTAATGGGAGAAAAAACAAAGTGGGCTTCAAGGATCAGAACAAAGTGGGCTTCAACCAGGATCAGAACCAGCAACCTCCGGCTTTCCAGTTCATTGCTCTAACAGTTAAGCTAAAGAGAAATTCCCTCTAACATGAAGATAGAAGAAGACCACAACAGTGTGCTCAATAAAAACCTGCCACACAGAAAGGGTCACAAACATTATTTGTAACTGGAAAGAGAGTAGTGCAATTCTGTCAGGATTGGAACCAGCGTCCTCCATCTACCAAGTCCACTGCTTTACCAATTCACCTAAAGGGAAATTCCCTTAGCAGGCCACCACGATCATATGTACAATCTAAAATAGCTGCCACAAATAAGTTAAATATTTCCCAATATGAACAAACAAAATCAAAATTAAACCGCAGTGTTCTTCATATTGTCTTGCATCCTCAAAATGTCAGGGTTCATGTTCACTTTTATTCTCGATACCCCTGTAATGTATGTTTCACGACTAAATTGAAGCTCTGTGCAGATACAGTATAGGTAAACTGGTTGAATCCTTTGATGTACATTAGAAGAAATCTACAGCAGCATGACAGTAAAATTAGCTGGCTTTCAAGTTGGGAGTGTGGCGTCTCTTGCAATCTTCAAAAAATAAGTATCGATCAGCCTAAGCTAATAGTCCCTATTCTTTTTTACCTGAAACCAATCGAATAGATAACCGCCTGCCTTCCATGTTGTCATGACATATTCCAAGGGAGTGGAGAGTGTAAGAGAGGGTAGCATGTGGAATTTCTAGTTTATCAACAATATTTAGTCAATTTTACCACAACGGTCAGTTTGCAATTCTCACCTACGTCACTCTACAACAACCTAAGACAATTCTATTGTCACCATTTAATAGTGGCATTCTATGAAGCACACGATATATACTGTGATACTTCTATGATCAAAAATTACAGAAGGGTATCAGCTTTTTGAATGACAACAATGCTTTGCCTAGAATCAATATACTGTTTTGATTTCAATAAATTTTATTGTTAAAGGACAAATGGATTGGGCAGCAGGCATAGTCTATTTAAGCCCTTTCCAAACATAGTAACAGACAGTGGTACAAGCATAGACATAGACATTAGAACACACACAAACACACATAATCAATATACTGTTCAGTAAGTATAGATATGATTACCAATTTAGTGCCGCCAATGGAGACAAACAATTTGATTCCAAATGCAACAAGGGCTGTTATGAGAAAATAAGCAAAACAAGTCACAATGTGATGTAAATGCTTTGAAAGATAAAACAAAACTCACCTGTTAATTGGATAAATCTATGACTGTGTCCATTTTTTGTGCTTTAAAACTTACCTGTATGATGACGATGATTATGATGATGATGATATCTCTTGTATGAAATAAAGTCGGTGTGTGTCCCTCCTTAGGGGTGGGTCCTAATAGGGGTAATAAAAGTAGATAGTTAAGTATGACTTGTTCTTGAACACAGAGACACGGAATTTAACCTGATTTGATCTGAAGCATCATGGAAAGAACTCAACATTGATATTGTACCAACAAAGGGTGTTTCAAACTCCACCCTCCATAAGGGCCAATAAGGGCCAAAAAGGGCCAAAAAGGAATAAAGTCGGTCATGTGATGATGTCAAATTGTATCTAGAGTAACTGTGACCTTGTTTTTGAACCTAGAAAATAATAATAATGTGAACTTTTTTCAAAACATCAAGTTTCAATTAGATAAGATAGCCTGTAATGATGTCATCAATGATTTGTACGTGTGTACTAGATTACATGTGTACAAACAGATGCTTTTGTACCCTAGACATCACGATTGTATATAAAGAAGGTATGGACATAATATGGGAAGAGGAGCATGATGCAATAAAGGAACCAAATTTCACCTGTTTTCCGCTTATATTTATTACACTGTTTATGTAAATGTACGGTATAGGACATGTTTTGGGTAAAAACTAAAAAAAAACTAGATGAGCTTGTCCTCTTGTTGCAGTACTAAAATACACTTTGTTTTATTTTGTAGACTAAACCATCCACAATTGATGTCTTGGAAAAGATTGAAAAGGTAAATATAACATCTGTCAAAAAGTTAAAATACTTCTTTTCTATTTTGTTTTAATTCACCTCTGAATTAATAATGAAGCAATTTATGCTACACTTTCTGGGGAATCATTGTTTTTCTATTTCTTGATAACCAAACTCATCAACTTGTGTGTACATATGTATGAATGTATGTGATTATTTGACATGAAGAGCTTGTTAGTCCGTCCGTCCGTAGATAAAGTTTGTCCGAATATCTCCTACGAAAGTAATGGACCAATTTCTACGAAACTTTCCAGATAGGATAACTACCACCTTAAGGTGTGCATCCAGATAGGATTTTTTTCATTCTGACCCTTTTTTAAGAAGTTTAGAAATTTGTAGACAAACTCTTCTCCGGACAACTACTCCTAAACAATGGCGCCACTTTTAACGAAAGTTTTCAGATATGATGACTGTCACCTGAAATTGTGCATCCAGGTTTTATTCTTTTGGTTCTGGCCCTTTTAAAGAGTTATTGCCCTTTGTTGAAAAATGCTTGCCTGCACAACTTCTCCAAAACTACTGGAACAATTTAAATGAAAGTTTTCAGATATGAAAACTACCTCCTGATAGTCATCCATGTATTATTTTTTCAATCTGAACAGTTTTTACGGAGTAATGGACCTTTGTTGAAAAACAGTTCTCCAAACAACTCCTCCAACACTATATATGCTGCCAATTTCAATGAAACTTTTCAGATACGATAACTACCACCTAAATTATGCATCCACTTTTCAAACCCTTTTTCTATGGAGTTTTGGTCCTTTGTTGAAAAATCCTTGTCCTGACAACTTCTCCTTAACTTCTGGGTCAATTTCAAAGAAAGTTTATGGATATGGCAACTGCCCCTTGACGTTGTGCATCCAAGTTGTACTTTTTCAATCCGGTCCTTTTAAAAGGAGTTATGGCCCTTTGTTGAAAAAACCTTTGTCTGTCTCCTAAACTTATGGGCCAATTTCAATGAAAGGTTACAGATATGGTAATTACCCCATGATGTCGTGCATTGGGATCGTATTTTTTTCATTTTTACACTTTTTTAAGGAGTTATGGACATTAGTTTAAAACTTTTGTCCTGACATCTCTCCCTTAACTAATAGGATGATTTCAGCAAAACTCGTTCATCTAGGCTAACAAGATTTGGTTTGCAAGTATGTTTTGGCATTGAGAGGGAGTACATGAAGAATGTGAGTGACCTATAATACTTAAAAAGTGTACAGCTCAGCCAATAAAGAAATCATTACTGGTGGGAGACTATATTTCTTTGCAATGCTTTGCCTTAGTAAGCCTTTATTTAGCTTACACTTCTGGTTTATATAGGAGCTGGGGTATAAGTTAGCCTTTATCTTACATTTCTAGTACTTGTATTTATTTAAATATGCTATATGTTTTAGGATATCACCAGCCTACAGAAGTTTCGACTACATAACCAACAGCAACAGAAGAAATTTATTGGATGCCTTATTTTGTACTCTATTGTTTTGTATGTAATGGCTGCCTTAGTGCTATACTTCGTGTACTTCCCACCGGACTGGAAGAATCGACTACTATACTCTTCACCTCTGCTTGTATTTCCTGTGTTGTGAGTATCTATAGAGCAGAAATAACTAATATGTAGCATTGCAGGTTGAAAGCAGGAAGATTCAATTTGATACATGATCCTTGCATTCTGTGCATCAACTTGACACACATATATGCAATGCATCAACAAATCCATTCTACCTTGTAATAATTGTAAGAGTAAATTCAAATTGAGATTTTCTTATCTCCCTTTAGTACTACTAAAAGGATTAGTTTTGCACATATTGCGAACTATACTGTCTCAACTGTCTCCTGGAATAAAAAGAAACGTATATACCAGAATTAGTTCTAAGTAGTTAAAGGGATGAAATGGGAACTCTTAGTCAGAAAACCGATATAAAATAAAGCCTGTGTGCAAATTTAGGACTCTGCAAGAAGAGCTGATGTATACAACATGGACCTTGTGCCCTGTCATATTTATTCGGTATTTGATGTAATAAGGGCACCAGCAGGGATTTTAAAAATCAAAACTCAAAGACTAATTGTAAAATTTTGGGATTTTTATCTGTTGCAGATTTTATAATTTTCGGAAGTCATTCACTCATTTTTGCTAGACAACTTCTGGCACAAAAATGACACTGTACATTAGTATGTTAAATGGGGGG
>NW_018408507.1:620119-625369 GCF_002113885.1 Mizuhopecten yessoensis
GGGGGGGGAAGCTGCGTTCAAACATAGATAATACAGTGATAATTTTAATATTTCAGAATGATATACAGCTTTAATAGTCACCTAACAGTACTACCGTAGGGAATTATAGGTTTGCACTCTGTCCGTCAGTCCTTTGTTTGCAGAGTTCACATGCTTCACCCTTCTTTATACAGAGTTGTGGCCCTTTGCTTACCTTGAATCACTTAGTCCAGGGCAAATCTCTGATACTCTGTGACATGCAAATGTCAAATTTTGTAATTGAGACCATTACAGGATGAATGAGTGTTATGTACTGAAATTGGGTTTTGTGCCTATCAGTATTCAGGGGTCTAGCCTTACCCCTTTTTCTCACTGCTTCCTTGTTAAGAGTCGGGGACTAAGTCCCGACTTGGGACTTAGTCCCTGACTCTTAACAAGATAGCAGTGAAGATCAACACAATATCACCATAATTATACACAACTGATGGGCACGAAGAGATGAACACCCCCATACTAACAGAATAGCCATCCAGGGTCTGGCCCTACAATGAGGACTGAATCTCTGACTCATAACATAGAAACTGTTGAGATCTACATGCCATAACCATACACATAATCGCTGGGCTTGAGAGAAGTACACATATGCTACCATGATTATCCCCAGTGGTCCTTTAGGCCCTGGGGTCAATTTTGAATGGTTCAGATTATGCTTCCAGGATTAGTCCAGGGCCTGGCCCCACTCCTGGGGACTTGACCTTAGGGTCATTACCCTGAAATAATTGAGATCCCTACCCCAGTACTCTCTTGGTCCCTAATATATGGAAATCTATTGTTGTACAAAGAAAGAGTATAAATACCTTTGGAGCTGATCATGAGGTTCAGACAAAAAATTGAGCAAAAATTCAGGCCCTATTGCTGTAGGAGCCTCTTGATTTCACAGAAACTAGTATAGAAGGGAGCTGATTTAGGGAAGGCTGTCTGTTCACTATTCTGGCAAATGTATATATATTAATTATAGCGTTTGACACTATTTAGGCACTTACATATATTTGACAGTGATGATTAATTTCTGTCATCACTCAATCTCATGTTCAATACATCAAAAATATCAATGCATACACATATCCATTTACCCGTTATATTTTTTGTTCCATTCACAGAATTTGGCTGATAAAGAAATTTCTTCATTGGTATTTCGTAAAGAGGATAACTAAAAATGGTAAGACAATTTTCTCTGAAACAAAAATGGCGGACTTCCAAAATGAAACAACTGTATTTAAATCTCTATAAAGGTACATGTTCACATCAGGCAATGTTCTGAGTGTCCTTTTGTCACAAAATTTTGTACAAAGAAATTCACTTTATTACGAAGAAAATTTAATTCAGCACACATACATTCTGTTATCTAGGTTTTGGTTTATTTATTATCTTGCTGTTACTGTTGCAGATCTTGCACTGAATGAATTACGAGAAAAAAGGAAACAAATTGTAAGTGTTTTGATTACATACCTAAGTAATACTTAGTGATATAGGTCCCCTTTCAGGCCTGTAATGATTTATTATAGAACCTTTTACATATACCCGGTATGTATTACAAAACTAGGTGATTATCCACTTGTAAAATTGACTGATAAATTATAAATTGAATGAATTAAGTGAAATAAACTATTTTGGTGCCTTTGAAGGCTTCTCCTAGCAAAAAGAAGTGCGTTATTTTCCCAAAAGTTAAAGTAAAAAGTGAAGACTATCTTCCCAAATTCAATAAATATAAAGCTGTATTTTCCCAATTCATATAGGAACCAGCTGTTGTAAAATTTAGGATGAAAAAACACTCATTCTGATATTGACTGCTAGGTTTTAATCAGTCTGGTAATGACTGCTAGGTTTTAATCAGTCTGGTAATATAATGACTGCTAGGTTTTATTCAGTCTGGTAATGACTGCTAGGTTTTAATCAGTCTGGTGATATAATGACTGCTGGGTTTTAATCAGTCTGGTAATATAATGACTGCTGGGTTTTAATCAGTCTGGTAATATAATGACTGCTAGGTTTTAATCAGTCTGGTGATATAATGACTGCTAGGTTTTAATCAGTCTGGTAATATAATGACTGCTAGGTTTTAATCAGTCTGGTAATATAATGACTGCTAGGTTTTAATCAGTCTGGTAATATAATGACTGCTAGGTTTTAATCAGTCTGGTAATATAATGACTGCTAGGTTTTAATCAGTCTGGTAATATAATGACTGCTAGGTTTTAATCAGTCTGGTAATATAATGACTGCTAGGTTTTAATCAGTCTGGTAATATAATGACTGCTAGGTTTTAATCAGTCTGGTAATATAATGACTGCTAGGTTTTAATCAGTCTGGTAATATAATGACTGCTAGGTTTTAATCAGTCTGGTAATATAATGACTGCTAGGTTTTAATCAGTCTGGTAATATAATGACTGCTAGGTTTTAATCAGTCTGGTAATATAATGACTGCTAGGTTTTAATCAGTCTGGTAATATAATGACTGCTAGGTTTTAATCAGTCTGGTAATATAATGACTGCTAGGTTTTAATCAGTCTGGTAATATAATGACTGCTGGGTTTTAATCAGTCTGGTAATATAATGACTGCTAGGTTTTAATCAGTCTGGTGATATAATGACTGCTGGGTTTTAATCAGTCTGGTAATATAATGACTGCTAGGTTTTAATCAGTCTGGTGATATAATGACTGCTAGGTTTTAATCAGTCTGGTAATATAATGACTGCTAGGTTTTAATCAGTCTGGTAATATAATGACTGCTAGGTTTTAATCAGTCTGGTAATATAATGACTGCTAGGTTTTAATCAGTCTGGTAATATAATGACTGCTAGGTTTTAATCAGTCTGGTAATATAATGACTGCTAGGTTTTAATCAGTCTGGTAATATAATGACTGCTAGGTTTTAATCAGTCTGGTAATATAATGACTGCTAGGTTTTAATCAGTCTGGTAATATAATGACTGCTAGGTTTTAATCAGTCTGGTAATATAATGACTGCTAGGTTTTAATCAGTCTGGTAATATAATGACTGCTAGGTTTTAATCAGTCTGGTAATATAATGACTGCTAGGTTTTAATCAGTCTGGTAATATAATGACTGCTAGGTTTTAATCAGTCTGGTAATATAATGACTGCTAGGTTTTAATCAGTCTGGTAATATAATGACTGCTAGGTTTTAATCAGTCTGGTAATATAATGACTGCTAGGTTTTAATCAGTCTGGTAATATAATGACTGCTAGGTTTTAATCAGTCTGGTAATATAATGACTGCTAGGTTTTAATCAGTCTGGTAATATAATGACTGCTAGGTTTTAATCAGTCTGGTAATATAATGACTGCTAGGTTTTAATCAGTCTGGTAATATAATGACTGCTAGGTTTTAATCAGTCTGGTAATATAATGACTGCTAGGTTTTAATCAGTCTGGTAATATAATGACTGCTAGGTTTTAATCAGTCTGGTAATATAATGACTGCTAGGTTTTAATCAGTCTGGTAATATAATGACTGCTAGGTTTTAATCAGTCTGGTAATATAATGACTGCTGGGTTTTAATCAGTCTGGTAATATAATGACTGCTAGGTTTTAATCAGTCTGGTAATATAATGACTGCTAGGTTTTAATCAGTCTGGTAATATAATGACTGCTAGGTTTTAATCAGTCTGGTAATGACTGCTAGGTTTTAATCAGTCTGGTAATGACTGCTAGGTTTTAATCAATCTGGTAATATAATGACTGCTAGGTTTTAGTCAGTCTGGTAATGACTGCCAGGTTTTAATCAGTCTGGTAATGACTGCTAGGTTTTAATCAGTCTGGTAATGACTGCAAGGTTTTAATCAGTCTGGTAATATAATGACTGCTGGGTTTTAATCAGTCTGGTAATGACTGCTGGGTTTTAATCAGTCTGGTAATGACTGCTGGGTTTTACAGATTGTAATTGGCCTTTGCCTTAAAGCACTAGTTGAATATGTCTTTGTCCAGTTGGCATTTATATTGACTGAATGACCACTAAATTAGTTCAATGCTTAAATGATGACAATTTGTACATAAATATCATATATTGTGTGACTACATGATTTGTCAAAACAATGATTATTCTGAAACTTCAGGGGAAAATATACTTAGTTTTCACATTGTATCTGTCCTTGTCAAATTTTCCCTGGTTAGGATGGTTGGCCAGATGGTTGGCCTGTGCCTTTATGACCAGAAAGAAGAAAGTAATCTTTTTCTCATTGTAGAATTTTGCTGATTAATTAAATCAATAATCTTGTACTTATTATCTGCCAGTTGGAAGAGGTCATGGAAAAAGAGACATACAAAAAAGCCAGGGAAATCCTACAGAAGTTTGATCCTGCCAGATTTAAAGAGTTGGAAGTGAGTAATATAATCTAGTTATTTGTTATTCAACTCCAGGACAGTGTAAATAGTACAGTGAATATTCTATGTATGGATGGTCTGGTGGCGCAGTGGATAGTGCACTCACCTTTCACCAAAATGGCCAGGGGTTCATTTAGTCTCCCCAGTCGGAAATGAAAAGGCTGACTGGTCCCTTTGTCAAGCTAGACAAAGGGACCAGTGGGTCTTGAAACATAGTGACATATTTAATACATATACTATTTGTGTATAAGTAAAACTTTGATATTACATATTTCCAAACCGATGAGTCTTATTGAATACATCTTTATCACATAACTGACCCATTTTACTATGTCATACGGCCATGTCATAAATATGGTATTACACACGTGTAATAAAACCTAAAGGTGCTGGGATTGGTCAAAACCGTGGAAACGTATTCATCCACCACTACGAGTACTACTTTTATTTACTATATAGCATGATACATTTACTATTCTTCTAAATGAATTAGAAATGAATTAGAAATGATTATTTTGTCATTATTATTTTCTTATTGCAATTAAAACTGTTCATAATTTTTAGCTCACCTGGCACGAAGTGCCAAGTGAGCTTATGCTGTGGCGCGGCGTCCGTCGTCCGTCCGTCCGTCGTCCGTCCGTCCGTCCGTCCGTCTGGCGTCAATATTTTACTTTAAACGACTTCTTCTTAATAACCGAAAGGCCTAGGGTGTCGATATTTGGCCAGAAGCAAACTTGGATGAAGGGCTACAAAGTATGTTAAAATTAATGACCTTCACCTATTTTCAAGGTCACAGGGGTCAAATATGTCAAAAACTTTAAACATCTTCTTCTCAATAACCAAAATGCCCAGGGAGTTGATATT